>NC_142176.1:28901928-29171928 GCF_026936395.1 Plectropomus leopardus | reverse complement strand
CTGTGGAAGGGGAAACTGGGGGACTGGAGGGAAAGTAGAGCAGAGAGAGTTTTAACGTTGAAGGTCCAAATAAAGACAGATGGGATTCTTTTTTCCTGATTCACTAGAAGTTATCTTCAGCTGATGATGTACTAACCTGGGATAATAAGCTGTGTAGTTCATGTTCATATTCATGTACAGGTGTGGCTGAGGGGGGTAGTAGGCCAGAGTGTGAGCTGGGCTGTGTGTGGCTGTCTGAGGTGGTCTGGGAGCAGCCAGCAGCGGGGGCTGGTAGAGGGCAGCCTCAGAGAGGATTGTGGGTGGGGTGGGGAAGGCAGCGTAGGCAGTGGGTGGAGACAGACCTACACAAACAGAGATGTATACATACAGAGTCTGGTCATTTACATGTTGCGTTCAGTGCATGCACAGACGTGCCCGTAGTAAATTGTTGTATGAGGCAGTAAATGAGAAGTTACAACATGCTGCATGGGGATTTCAACATGTTACAATCTGCACAGAAACATTGTGTCTTATGTTACACTGACGACAATCCTGACAGCACCATGAACCACTGAGTCCTAAAGACATATTAGATCTGAAGGTTAAGACCTCGGTCAGTTATGAAAATGAAAAACACTGCAAGAGGCCTTATGAAATAAACCAATTATTACTAAAAGGGAAGCTTGCAAAAGATAAAACTCAAAAATGGTTTCCTCTGATGAAGCAGTTCATCAAGTCAGACATGACTAATGACATGACAGTCATGACTAACAATAAGAGGAGCTGTAACAGTTAATTTATTAGCAAAGTCGCAGAAAACTAATACAAAACTATTTTGAAAATTCATTAATTTTTTGTCATTTTTTCTAAGAATAACGCAAAAAAGTTCCCTTGTAGTTTCTCAGGATTTGCTAGTTTTCTCTGATTTACATTATTGTAAACTGGACATTTTGGGATTTCAGACCAATGTTCAGTTTAAAACAAGACATTTTAATATTTGACCTGTCGCATTTTTAACGTTTTCTTAAAGTTTACAGACAAAAAATGTCAGTTAATCAAGAAAAAAAATTAACACATTATCAATAAATAAAATAACCATTAGCTGCAGCCCTTCTTGCCTTAGTTTCGGCTATTACTCATATCACTGCCAACATTTCGGGACACAGTGACATTGGCAGCCACAGCTGCAGATAAGGACAAACAACACAAGCACATAGACGCATATAAACTAATTTTAAATGTAAACCAAAACACTTCGTTTGAAGTTAAAATCATCTGTTGCAACCTTCAATTCTGTGACAGACGCTCTGTGCGACTAATGGACATTAGACACTCGTCACTGTTAGTGCGGGTAATAACTCTCATCCTTAATTTGACTTTCACATTGGTGGTTAAGTTCAAACAGTTAACTGTCAACATGTTTAAGCCCGTCTAGCAGAGTCTCTGCATGTGTCACAGCGAGGAAGCTGATGAGTAAAATGCTTTAAGAGCAGAATGACAGATAAAACATCTGAAAGAACAGACTGTTCCTTTACAGAACACGTCAGACCAGAGAGCCTGCCAATAACACCTATGCCAGGTATTTTATTAACGAAGCTTACTGCGTCTCTCAGGCCATCATACCTACAATGTAAACACACACAGATGCCAGTATGCATGTATTTACATACAAACAGCGTCCATCAGTGTGACGCTGCTGCCTCCCTCAGTGCCAAAACACTGACACTCAACACTGCCGACCTCGTGGAGGCTGAAGTGCTTCCAGGTTAGTCAGGGTCAAACTATGTGCAAAAAGAAATCACCATTGCTCTAATTTTAGTGGGTACAGCTACCTTTCTCAGGAAACTACTTAACAAATTTACAGTCAGACAAAGGTAAGGATTTGTTGATCAAGGACAATTAAAAAGAAGCAAGTACATGGAAAAGTAAAAACTGAAGGTGCTCTCTGGTGGCTGCCAATCCCAATCTAATCTCCAGCACCAAAGACAGATATGAGCCAGAACAGAGCAAAGTACACAGAGTTGCATCAGCCCAGTCTCAGTCTTTGATTTCAAAGGAAAACAGAGACATTACTGCATAGTTTATATATTACTTATTATTTTATAGGTTATGATATTGGAAAAATAAGTTTGCTTGCATCTTAATCAACTGGAGTTCATAAGAACAGTCCAGGAAAACATGTCTGCCAAAAGTTCAAGCAGCATTTCCAAGCCAATCAGTGTCTCAACAAATAAATGATATTAAAACATGAAATCCAAACATTGTTTAATCACAATTCTCACTACAAACAAGAGGGCTGAATTGGTGGCTTGATGGAGCATTCGGTGGAGTTCACTTACAGGGAAGCTTGCAGGGTGGAGGGGAGAGGCCGCTGCGGTTCAGGGTTCCTCCCATCAGCACAATGCTCATCTCCTCTGTGGAGCACTGGAACACCTCCACATAACGGTCCTTCATGGTCTTTTTATGGCACTTCTGGGCCACCATAAACGCCTTGTCAGATGATTTCATTTGGATGAAAGCGTCGCCAGAGGGTCGACCCTGCAGGGAGGACAGAAACAGACAGAACGAATCAGAGACGGTGAGAATACAGTGTAAAATTTATCCACCTGCAAAAATGACTGCAAAATTACACAATGGATTTGGCTTAACTTTGGTACAGGATAGAGAAAGCTGAATTCTAACTAAATGTCACAGATTGGAATCCTAAATACTTGTTACAATGCAAATACACACTTGGGAATATTATTATAATAAAATATATAGACTTTTGTTCTATCAAAGTAGAACTACACAAGTTTTTTGGCTTCAGCTTATGATTATGAAGTAACTGTTGATTGCACAATGTAGTGTCTACAGATCTATGACACCATCAGCATTTAGATTGGTTCCCTCTCAGACTTGCTTTTACTTTGCAATTCTGTCTGCCCCTGGGAAAATAAAGGCTTAAGTTACAGCCCAAAGAAGTGCAACCCCCCTGCACAACCAATACAGGAAGAGGACATAACACTTTTGTTTTCCCCGGTAGCTATCAGTAGCTATCCCTAGTTACCAAAGTATCAATATAAGCTCTTTGCAGCTACTATCCCGCGAGTAGCCTAAATAGTGGACAGTGGAACAACTGAGGAACTGTGGAAAACAAATGCAGTGTGCTTTTTGTTGTTGGTAGTTGCTAGGCTCTGAGGAAAATGGAAAGGGATGTGGTTGACTTTGCAGTAGCTTTTTTATCCACAACATCATGATGTAGATTTACTTCAAATACCTTCAGAAATTAACATGTGCTCTGTCTTGAATATTTCTCTCTACTATTGTGATTTATGATCAAGTGACTTGAGGATGAAGGATGAGAACATTTGAAATGTTTTTAAGACATGAAGCTTTACAGCTAGATTCCCCAACCAGTCTGACCTGCTGGTTAAGCACCATGTGGACTCCATGGGGTTTGATGTCAACGGTGTGCTCTCCCATGAACTCCAGTATATCTTCAATGCCGGCAGTGTAGGGCAGGCCACGGAGGCGGACGCAGTCGCGAGTGCTGCTGGCTGCTGGAAGGTAGGGTGGCGTTGCGAGGACCGGCACAGGCACGATGGGTGAAGGGGGCAGTGTGGAGATCAGAGGTGCCGACATGTAGCGGTTCAGGACCTGCCAAACAAAGAAGATGATGATGAATAAAAAGACATTACTTTTTGTTTTCTGCAAATGCCTGAATCTTCCTACATTCAACAAAGTTGACTTCACACCATTCTCCACAGACAGAGAAACTCCAGCAGTTGCAATAAAATGCCTGACTACAGTTATTTACATTTCTGCATGTCCAAATGACATACAATAAAAAATGAACATAGAAAAGCATAAAAATTAAAAAAGTCTGAAGAAGGTATGGTCCACTTGTTATTAACATTTAACAGCTAACAGGAACAAGCTGACAGTCATACAGTTCACAGCTCATTCTCAGGGTGTTAAAAGAAATAGAATCGACATATTTATTGTGCAATAATATAAACGCTTTTATTATGTTGTGCAAACTTTAGACTTTCGTCACATACTTTCGGTACCAACTCCTTTATGTTGCCATGACATCAGTTCTTTAGAAACCTTTCTGTTGTGGTCACTCCATAATGACTGATATAACACATAAAAAGGGAACTTCTTTTATTATTCACTGATGACAAAAAGGCTCTCAAACACATGGATATGTTACTTTAGTTACAGGAAAACAATTTTGGCATATTTTTGTATGAAACAGAAAACCAAAGCCTCAATTTCCTCTATTCATATTCTCAGTCTTAATCTTATTTTGAAACAGACATTACTGGAATTACATGACAAAAACCTAAATGTATTAAATATCTTGCTTACGTTAGCTTAAAACTAATGCTTTTATTTAAAGGACCTCCTCCTGCTCCATACACAACAGTAATGGCCTCTGTATTTCTCACATCAAATTATTTTGAATCCTTTGATGCAGCATCTCAACATATTTCCCCAGCACTAGTCCTAAGAATCTGATATATGTATCTTTTCACACCATGATAAAACTTCTCATTCAATAGCTATAGGAATTTACCTGTTGCACCTCAGCCGCAGTGCTCCGAAACAGCTCGATGTACCGCTTCCCCAAGATCTGCTTGTGCTTCTTCAGGGCATTCTGGGCATACTCTTCACAAGAGAAGAGCACAAAGGCATCACCAGTGGGCCGTCCGTCAGGGTACTTGACAAAGAGCAGACCCTCTGGACCATCTGTAACTGGGCTCTCAAGACCGAGGAAGGACAGCACTTCCTGGGGTGTGGCGGTGAACGGCAACCCTCGCATACGGATAATCACCTGATTCTCTTTGGACAGGAACTGGGCTACCTCATTAGATGTACCTACAGGCAGAGGACGGAAATGATTAAACACCTGGCATCATACAACCATCCCAGTGACACTCATCTGCGTGTTCTCAAACAAGGTATATATTTTTTGTTTTTGTCAGTTAAGCTAGGCCTTCAAGATAACGACATAATATGGCTGAAACTATCGGGATTTCTCCAAATTTATACTACCATAGTGATAAACATCATCATATTGTGCATTTTCTAAAAAATCAGTTGAAAAACGTTACCAGGCTACGACCATGCTAGCAGCTCTGTGTGGCTGTACTTGGGCACTGCAGCTTTCAGCAAAATGCAAACAACAGCATGCTAAAATCCTCACATTAAATTTAGTATACAATCATGCTAACATTTCTTAATGAGCATTAAACACAAAGTACAGCTAAGGCTGATGGGAATGCTATGAATTTACAGGTATTTGGTCATTAACCAAAGAATTGACTGGATTATCACAGTTAATCCTGTGGGAAACATGAATGCATAAATGTAATAGTTGTCTAGACAGTTTACTCTATTGCCCAATATAATATAATAAACCATTACATACTAAAGGGAGAGACATCATGGTATGAAAAAAGTGTGCTAAAATTTAAGTTGACACACTTGTACATGTATTGTCAGCAAAATAGCAGAAACAAAATACAACTTGTGGGGGTTCTGCTGGCAAAATAGCTGTTTTGCAACCAAAAAGTGTCACTTGCTTTGTCCAGCCAGCTAAACCATGTCAGATTTTTTTTACACAGCTTCATTTACTGACCCCATTACACAATCTTCTGCATTTGGTTCCGGGTTTGTTTTTTTTCTCCTTTGTTTACATCATGTTCCTCTTTACTCAGCTGTAGTTCAAGAGAAATGGTTTTGGGGAGAGACTTGCAAAATCTAAGAGGATGTGTTAACTATTAAATGATGTTTCAACTTCATAGCTTTCTTTGATCACTTTGTAACTATGAAGAAAATGTACTGTAAATGCAACAAATTAAACTACCTGTCCTGACAGATAAGGAGCATGTTGATGACCGGTAATATTATGATTATCATCCAGTGATCAAGGTAATAAACATTGTGGATATAAAGTTAAGTGGCCCATAGTGAAAAACTGTTTTACTGGCCAGCCACAATTTTTATTTATTTACTTTGTATCAAGAAAAAGGTATTATTGTCCTTGTTCCTTCTACTACTAGCTGGGAGACCAATATTTATTATTTGTATTGGACTGTAAAAGGTCAAACAAATCCTCAAATTTAACAGCTACAATATCAATTTCTTTTTAAAAACAGTAATAAAGGTGCCTGAACCTTCACAAATGATAAAAGAAAACGTATAATTCTCAAAGCTCCTGCATACAGTGAAATGCGTTAACTACATTAACAAGCAAATGCCATCTCGGTGCTCCTGAGCTATTTGCACATTTTTAAATTAGTTAATATTCATACATTTTTCTATGCAACTGAGTCCAAGTGAGATCAGCGCTAATAGCCACACGCAATTACAATGATATTATTAGCATCTTCAGAGAGTTGCTGATAACTGAAGCACATTTTTAAGGAGTGTCTACCTGTTTTACAGTCTGAGAACACCACTAGCATGGACAGGTCAGACTATAAATCCTAAATACTAAATCCTAAATAATTCTCTCAGTCATGTTTTAATTCATTGCCTAAAGTTTAAAGGAATACCTCTGCACCTGGTTGATCAGGGTCTGTAGCCTGGTGTCTGAAAATTTCAGTTTTATTTTTCTCTCTGCTCTTCTGCCCACTGTGACCTTTGATGCAAAAGCGACATTAATGCTCTGCTACGTGGATAATTGCAATCAGAAGCTAAAAAAAAATATGCACTCAGCTGCAAACCTTTGTGGGCATGTTTGCACTAAAAAAGCAATAGTGCAATTAATATCTGCTCTAAATGGGACATTGAGATGGGGCAGATAGCAGTTGTAGGTGATGCAGAAATCTAGGTGCTATCAGTGGCTGCAATCTATTCTTTATGAATTTGCTCATAAATGTTCCATTTATAAATGCAGCTGTGTCTTGTCTGCTTGAACTATTTGCTTAAAGTCCAATGGGCTGTCAATCTGTACTGATCTTAACTCATCTGAGTAAAGTCCACAGTCAGACAGGCAGCCTCTGTAAGTAATCTGCTCTGTGTGACTGTGTCTCTTTGTCTGCTATCTCTGTCCTGTGTCGCTGTCGGCTGCTGCTCTCTGGTTCGGAGGCCCCGGGCTCTGCCTTTGTCTCTTCACACCCCCTTTGTACCAGCACTGAGCTGGTTTTTTCACCGGCCGTCAGCCGCCTCTCTCTCGGGGGAGTGCAGCTTGAGGCTGAACTGAACAGGTGAGCTGCTGTTAGCCGAGAGTGAAATTTCTCTCCAACTGGCCTCTGAGGGGTTGGGCTGGGGATGAGGAGGTGAGGAAGGGATGGAGGGGGGTAGTGAGGCAAGTTCTTCACAAAGCATCTTTTATTAGTCCTAGATAAGCTGCTGGAGAGTCACTGGGATGAGGCAGAGACACGGGTAATTGGAGAGAGAGCCAGAACGCAAAAGAGATCCCCTATTTTACGGTCACTAAAGAGCTGCTCTTTTATAGATGTGGTCTTGTTTTTCCTCAAAGATGCGGGAAAGCCATGAAATAAAAGTCTACCTCCCACTAACAGAAAGCCTTTCACCATCACTCCTCATAAAAACACAGCAAGAGAGAACAGAAAAAAAACTTCTGAAATCTGACCTCCAGCAATCTTGAGGAATTCCTCTCCTGTGGCCTTGTAGACCTGAGGAGACAAGAGAAAAAAACTGGATTTAGCCATAAAGAACATAATTTAACTATCACTTAGTTTGGAAGACATTACACAGTTTCACTTCAGCTACCTAAGCAGGGGTGTAGTGCTTTTTGTTTTAGTACCGCAGCACATCTTCAACAAGCATGCGTGTGTGCAAACGCTCAGTTAAGTTGGGGCTCGTATTGTAGGTTATATAACCACTGTTTATACGGTGACAAATTCACATGCATTAGTCAACTTCAGCTATAAAATGACAGGATGACTTGCTGCCTTTTCATCTTTATTTGTTAACAGATAGCTAGCTATAGCGCCTGCAGCTAACATCAACTTTTAAGGTAAAATGTGTTCTTGCATGTTACTCTGCATGGGTTAGCGACAATCAAACAGCAAACCTTTAATGGCAGAATGATCTCACTCAAAGAAAATAAAGGAGGGAACTTTTGAAATGAGCACCAGCAGCACTACACCCCTGTACCTAAGGCCCTGCAGAAGGGTCTAGTGTTTAGTGAAGTGTATTTTAAAATCACACTAAATGTAACAGGATAAGAAGCAAATGCTGAGTCTAACCTCAATGTAGCGACTGCCCATGTGGTGCTTGTGGCGTTCCAGAGCCAAGTCTCTGTGTTCTGAGTTGATGAAACGCACCAAGGCCTCGCCGTTCCTCCTGCCCTGAGCGTTGAGACACAGGGCCACACCACCCCTGAAAGACAGGTGCAGAGATACATGCATGAGTACAAACACAGTTAATGGCATGAGTCTATGGTCAGGAATATAACTGTTGCAACAGGGCCTTGACAGTAAGGTTAACGGACTCTAGGATCATTTCATATCAATTAAAGGAACAGTTTGGGAAATTTTCAATACCAGTTTAGAAAGAGCCAGGCTGGCAGTTTCCTCATTTAGTCTTTACATTGAGCTAAGAAAAGCAGTTGCTAAATCCAGCTGAATATTCAAAATGCGGACATTTGAGTGATATAAATCTTCTTATTCAACTCTTAGTAGGAAATCACATTTATGATTTAGTGACATTTTAGAAGAATTACATGAGCTGCCATGTTCTAAAATTTTACATGGATACAAGAGAAAGGTACACGCACAGCAGAGCTCCCTCTGGCTTTTATTTTATCTGAAACATTTTATCTGACACATAACTCTTCTTGCAATAGTTATGTATTTATATGCATGTGGGTTATTGCCAAAGATCAGCGTCATGTTGAAATGTTGCTTAAAAAAGAAAAAAAAAAAAAAGCTTAAAGCTTAAAGCTGCTGTAATCTGTCTCCATACTTTTCTATCATATTTAAGTTCTTTTTTTGATATTCAGCACCTAACCTATTGAGGTTTTATGGATGTTTAAAAGGACTGTTTTAACCTACTTTACAAAATGATTAATGCCTTTAAAGCCATTACATCAGCAGTCAACACTAATCTTGAAGGGCTCCGTTCAAAATTTAAAAGAGCATTTTATATGACCTACACAAAATGGCAAAAGTGAGAGCAGCAGCTGTTTCAAAAAAGGAAAAACAGCCACAAATGTGCATCCTTATCAACATGTTGAAAGCTTGAACATGTTGAAAACCACTTTGAAATGTTTTGTTGCAGCAGTACTTCAAATAAAGTTCATTGGAGTAATTGGGGTGTTGATTTATGTCTGTCTGTTGAATTAAGTCTATCATGTTTAACATACTTTGCGATACTGAGGCCTTTAAAGAAGCGAGCAATGTCTTGGTCTGAAGACTGCCATGGAAGCCCTCGCGCTCTGATCACTGTTTCACTGTCCACTGGCTCCGTCTTACTGCTGAAAAGGAAGGGAAAAAATAGCATCTTGACCATATTTAGAAGACAGAACATTAGATTATTAAAACATCCCTGCAGATGACTTTATCTTTTAGAAAAAACACAGTCACTTTAGTTAAATGTGAACAGATTGCCCACAGTTTGCAGACACAGAGACAATTCACAGTAAGTGCTCAACACAGTAACACACTCTCATGATTAAATGTCAGCGGGTTGTCAAGGTGATAAAGGCTTTTGACTGTCTGAGAGCAGCAGGATTTGGTGTCCTGCTACCAGATAGCCAGCTAAGCACTTGATGGCAAAGTTGGACAGCTTTAATGACACACTTGTGGTTTCCTTGTTGCTGTAATCAATGCTTAGAGCCCGAGGTCTGAGAGCTGAACATGGCTGGAGGGGGGTTGTCAGCCTGTAAACAACAGACTAACAGGTGTGGTGGGAACAAAGACGGAGTGAGAGAAAAGCGTTGAAAAGTTCACACTTACCATGTGCCGGAATCAAACTTGTACTTCACTGTTTCAACACAGGAGAACTTGTGATCTAAAAAATAAAAATAAAATTGTATAACTGAGTGTGTTGCTGGATCCAAATGGATGTCCAAAACAATGTTTTCTCTTTTCTGTGAACAGGTTCACCCTGCCAAGCATTGTGTGTTTTAAGCCCTCTGCATTCCTGTTTCTTCTCACACCCAAAGACATACTTGGCTGTAATTAAGCTAGAGGCAACTGCCACAGTCAAGATAGACGATGATTAAAATGGGATTTAATTACACTGCAACATATGAAGAGTGACCTTACATCCACCCACAGTGCACTAAATCATCTAATGTAGTATAAAATAAAGTATAAGCATATCTCTCTCGTTAACTAGCGAGACATTCTTCAATGATCAACAAACTACTTCAAGTGTTCTCTGACTCTTTGTACTTACCTGTTCCAGTTTCTGTGAAATTAAAAAAGAGGCAAGACTGGCTGTGGTTTAGGGGTATAACAATCCATCAATTCAATGATCGATGATCCAATATCATGAGTGTAAATGGAGATTTTTTAATTACCATGGGACATTAAATTGCGGCAGACAAGTAATGACAAGCAACCAAGAAAAAAATGATGAGGATTTTTACTCCCAACAGAGCAGAAAATATGGATTTCGGATAAAAGATAGGTCATACCACAGAGTGCATGCCATATGATGACAATGCAATTGCAAGATAAAATACTGGGGAAACAGGGCGACCTGGCGACATCCCACTCCACTAACTTTTAGTTCTTGCTAGAGCAATATTAGCTGCTCTGCTTCAGCAATCTTTGGCTTAAAAAACTTGCATGCAGGCTGCAATTCAGTGGCACTATTCTGCTGGGAGATGACTTAAAACACTGTTGAGTGTGAAAAATTATAAATAATACATGACATTTTTTAAACTCTGAGCAGAGTTCAAGTCTGCTAGCCGCAAGCCTAATTTATGCAGTGTAAATGTGCTTAGGCTAATAATGCTGACAAGCAAAAAAAAAAGTTTTAATGCTTTCTGAGAACCTTGACACTTATTATTGAGCTGAACTATTTACTTTGTTAAATGTTCTTGTTATTAAGCCATGTTTTGTGTGTGTTAGTGGAGTCAATGCAAAGTAAACTTTATGCACTTAAATGTTTACAATTATTTCTAATTACTGATTTGTTGTTTTTTGTCTTTAATGGACAAAAGCAAAAAAAGGAGGGGTTGCAGCTTTTTGTAAAAGATTATGTTAAAAACGCATATAAAATCATCTGGTACCTATCACAGGCCTCTGAACTGAATCAAAATGGCCTTTTGATGTACTTTGTAATATCAGCAAATATCGTATCACTGTCCAAAGAATAGACATTATATTGCAGTCACAGTGTTAATTTTATAAATCCAAAACCATCAGGTAATCAAAGGTAGCTTAACACACACCAATAACTACTTGCAAACATGCATGCCACCACACTGGTCATATTGCTCATATGTAATTTTCTGCTTTCTCTGTGCAGGTAGTTCTGTGTTTAGCTTCAGCTGCTAGCAGTTACATGAGAGACGGAAAACATTCAGCTTCTAGTTCAATGTCAGCTTGTTTAGATTACAAAGTTTGGCAGTTACTCACTGTAGGGCTCAGCCAGGATGCCAAGTGTCAGCTGCACCATGCTGGTCACCTCCCTCACCCCCATCGACTGCTCGGAAACAGCAGGGAGCCCAACATCTACAAATGCTGTTAAGGAAACTGACCTGATTTTGATTTTGTACTGCTTGTTGACGTGTCATGCGGCAAGGTTTCTGAGTCTACATCCTTTTACAGTAGTAAACTGAATTTGGAGAGAAATCTCCCTGAAATAGACAGTTGAAAAGGAGTATTTCCAACACAGAGTATCAATGAGATGTGAGCACTAATAAAGGATACATTCCAACATGGAGGTGAGTGTGAGCCTCTGCGCAGGGCTGGCATTGGGGCAGCATTTTTGAAACTCCTTCTTCAAGTCCACAAATGAAAAGAAACATTCAGGAAGGACAAGATTCTGAAAAGGAAAAGACAAAAAAACAAAGGATTCAGTCAGTGTGACATATTGGACATATCAGGAAACTAGCAGACAATGAGATGAAAAATGGAAAATTCAGTCGAAAAACGTATGTACATGCTGACATCATCTTCAAGGATCAGAGTTACAACCAGGAAAACAAAACATCAGAAATAACCATTCAAAAGAATTTCAATACTTTTTTCACTGTTCAATGCACACATTCATTAAGGAAAGAATTGGTACCCCTGAAGCTCATTACTTTTAATTCCAACACAATTTACATTCTCCCATGCAAAATACATATCACTGAGCCTTAAGAATAAGTGTTTTGCAAAAGAATGAAATGCTAATGGAAACACATTTTCATTTTGGATCTCAAGATACTAAAATTTTTACTTAACGGGCATAATGTTTCTGCAATGACAGTAGGAACCATTACCTTTTTGGAGGCTTCGGGGTGGAGGGCCTGCCGGATAACAAGGGGACTGTCAACACACAGTGCGAAAGAGCTTCTGCCGAGGCATTTTACTTCTGATGTCACCGACTGCTGGAACTGCGTTATGAAACGTGGAGGAAGGAGAAATTAAACATGGTTTTTATTACAAAAACACTTTAGAATTTGTATCTATCACAGTAAAGTAGGACTGATAGTATTAAATCTGAACATATTGAAAATATCTAAAATAATCTTTATTTTGGATCATCTCATTTAATTCAAACATTTAGTGACCTCATGATAAATGTGTCAAATCTGTTGTCAGACACCATTATCTCACTGCTACGTGAAAGTGGGAATTGCACAGTGTGCTTTACTCTAAAGACAGACGAGTGAAGGTAGTGTTGTGTGTGACATTTGACTGTTTGTTTCTCATAAGGAACAGGGCTTGTCTAACAGGTTTTAGTGTTTGCCTAGAGAGGGAGGGAGCAGACAAAGGAGAGGAATGATCACACCACTAATCACCAGGATCACCGTTTTCTCTTCTTAGCATGACCAACAGTCACAACCAGACAAGAGCAAAAACAACCAATACATCCGACCTGCCTGCCTCCTCTTTAAGGAAACTTTGACACAACACCCAAACCTAAATACCTGCAACTCCCACATGTGTACTTGTTTATTCATAACTACCGCATTCAATGAGCCCTATTCCTTAGTGTTGTGTCAACTTGTTGCTGGCAACATATAACTGTGGAGGCCATCACTTCAATATCAACACACACTTAGGAAAATTACATCTAAGGTCGGAGGAATGCATTTTTTTATATATTCATTTCTTTTTAAAATAATTTTATAGGACTCCAAGGGCTGCTAAGCTGAAATTATTACTTTTCTGTAGCTATGTTTAGCAATTTTTGATCACTTAGGGCTACAGAGACTCCAAAACAATCTCACAGTAATTGAGCCTTACAAATAAATTAATAAATAAATACTATAAGTTTAGTTAAAAATTGTTAACTTTATTCTTCTGGTAAAAACAAGTCTAAAATTCACTCACATTTTTGCACCAGTCAGTTTGCTCGACCAAATTATTTAAAAAAATATATATATATATATATATATATATATATATATATATATATATATATATATATATATATATTCTTAGGTTGCCAAATGTTTAGCTAGCTTCTTTTTGTGTATAAAGTCCTGATTTTCTTAGGGTGCAGATTTGGTTGAGAACCATTCAGAGTCAACCATTCAGACAGGCAGAACTAAACAAATGGAAGCTGTTGATTCTCAGAGAGATCTGTAGTGTTAGTATTAACAATTTGACATACAACTGTTACTTGGTTGGTTCATTGTTGATGAAGATCACTTAGATTACTTTGCATAATATTGACATCATGATACCTTTTTGAAGTCATACAGACTTAAATGCCACTTGTATTCTTTCTATGCACAATGTTCCCATACAAGATGGAGTCCAGCTTTTGCCTGTGTGTTGGCCACCTCAGAAAGTTGTTAAGTTGGTTTTTCCCTTTTTTCTTTCCCAAACCCTCACAAGTCACCCCTCTGTGCCTGCAAAATTAGATCGTCTGGGTGAGAGACCACCCAATACCCAGTGACTGAGTAGTTTCACATGGCCACTGGCTATATATGACAGATCTTCAGACAGTGAGAGAGTATTAGAGGTGCGTGTTGAGGCATGCTTCTTAACAGTCGAGGAGAAATGCAGGGCTATTTGGAAACACCAGCCAGCTGCTGACAAGGGAACAAATGCTTCAGGGTTAGATTAAGGGGGTTTGGTGTTGAAAGACAGAAACCTGAAAGAATCATCAATTTGAGAAAAACAGCTGGGCATATTACTGGTCAATGAAATTTGTGTTGAAAATAATATTAAGTTGTTGTTGTTGTTGTTTTTTTACTATTATTTTTTCAAGTTGTTTTTGCTGTTATGCAATATGAAATAAAGTCATTACCATTCTTCAGCTGAGCCCATTGACCTCTTTCACCCCACCCTCTAAATGTTTCAGCATTTTTCCGGGTCAAAGTCATGTGAAAATACTTCAAATTTCAAAAATAAACCTGCAATATTCAAGCTGCTGACCAATATACAGTGTTCAAAAGTGTTGTCAACGTTCTGGTCATCACATATGTAAATGACAACAAGAACAAAAGGTAAACAGGTACATGCTCAGGTGTGTATGTAACCACAATATTCTGCTTAACTAAAAGGTGGAACCCGGAAACAATTTGTGAAACAATGCACACAGAGGACAGGTCTATTTCAGGTACTTTAATTATGATGCATTATAAAATAATATAATTCTTGGGATGTCTTGGCAACATTTAATCTACACACCCCTTCTTGTTTTGTTCCACGTCAAGTCAAATAATTTTACAGCTAACGTATACAAACTGATTTGACCACAGTATCAACATACCATCTCAGAAGCACAACCTTGAAGTGCAGCCTTTACAACAAAAGCCACTGTTGGAGTTGACCCAATTGTCAAAGTACACAGCAAACAAGAAGCGAAAAAGATACAACTGGGGGATTAAAATTGCCTAAATTTCACTCGTCATTTCATTCATTATATCTTCATTAATCCAACTCAATGCCTGAAGCTTTCACTGCTAAAACAGTAAACACAAAAACCCCAAACTATGTCACTCCAAAGTTGTGTAGATTAATGCAGCAGCGCATTTTAAGCATACGCATGCTGCACAATGTCATGTTTACAGTGATAACAGGGCTGATGTTTGCTCATAACTGTGCATGCAGCTCCGCCTTGGCCAATTACCAAACCCGGATTACCAGAGAAAAGCAAATGTTTAAGATGACGTAGCGGCACACCCATTCCCTTTCTCCACTGTGACTAAAAACCGAACCTAAATTGAGCGAACAAGTTTTACAGAGGACAGATCTTACACCGACAACAGATTGGTCGAGACAACGTGCCATTGAGCCAAACCCATGAACAGACCTGATTGCTTCCACCTTGAATCAGCTTCATTTCATTTTCAACGAGTATTGCGTATATAGTGGTAAACACAGTATTGTCCTTCACATGAAAAGGATGTTAATGTGTGAAATGCAAAAAAAAGAAAAACGAAAAGAAAAAACACCCACTATTAACATTCCACTTTCTGATAAGTTCTTCTGTGATCTTTGCAACTTACTATCCAATGAACATCATGCCAATAAATATCTAGGTACTACTTTGAGAAAAATAAATAAATACAGTCTTTGCTCCAATGATATAATCATTGTTATCATGCCTTACTGGCACTCTTTGCTTTCCTTTCACAAACTGGCAGCCAATTTTAACACAATTCACACATCCTGTATGATAATGCTACCCTGTAGTTAGAAAAAACATCCATTATTTTAGATCAATTCAATATCAAAAACTTATTCTCCGACATTATTTTAGAACCAACTGATGTTACGGAAACAAATTTCTCTTAAACCCACTTTCAGTCTCACTCTACCCTCTGAAAAAGTATTTCTGCACATGAGGGGGAGGAAGTGGCCTTTGAACATGGTCCTATCAGAGTTTGCTCTCCAGTGAAGCCGGACTGTTTGTATGCAGAGGTGAGGTGGGGTGGTGGTGGTGGCTGAAACAAATTCAGATAAGAGCAGCAGGGAGTGTCGGGGCAATCCCTGTGCTAGCTGTTTGAGGCACATAAAGTCAAACACACACTGCCACCACAGCACATTAGCACGTCTCATGACAAGTTAAGAGTTGCTCGCTGCTTATATTCAGAATGACCAAATAAAACTGGGCAAAATAAACACAGATCACAGACATTCATGCAAATGACAATTCCACCAAACCCAGTTTCTACAAAGTTTTTACATTGTAAGCGTGTGCACCACCAGACCAAGCACAAGAAAATTACTCAAAGCACTCTGAAATTAAGGGAAAGACTAAAAATGATTAAAAAAATCCAAACTGAAACTAATGTCTAAACCCTCAAAAGAAAACATGTTTCCAGTGTGTGTAAAATTCACAAACATGTATTCAGTAAGAAACCAATCTCCAAAAAAAAATCTTCCAAGCTGCTGTGTCATATACAGTCTACTACCACGTTGTCTTAGATAGCATTTATCTTTAAACAGATTTAATTAATCCATAATTCCATAATCATCAACCATATTTCCCATGTTTTTGTGTCTAATGGGAACAACATTTTTTACAAATTAATTTTGTACAGAGAGAGAGCGCAGCACCTGCTCAACTGGCTGTAATGTAACCACTAAGGGTAATACTGCACCATCAATATACATCCACTAAAAGTTGCTTTGCCACTGACAGACTCAGATTGTTACTATAAGTGTATAAAAATAAATGTTTTTCTTTATCTTTTTACCCTCTTTACCCGAGGGCTACATTGCAACCTGTTTTGTAGTTCTCCCTCAACCCTGGACCAATTTCAAAAAATTATGTTCCCATTAGTCACTTGGACACAGAAATATGGGAAAATAGGGTCCAGGTTTCAAAATAACGAAGTATGCCTCATGTCTTAGTCATATTTCTCTCAATAACTTGCTTTCTTAAATGAATGCCAATGTAGTCATTGTAGCAACAGGCATAAAACATCAAAATTATTAAGACCTTCTTGAACTTGACATTTTAATATTATGAGTCTTGCAACCAGCAATACCTTCCTCATCTCAAATTCAGGTTCATACAAGTCAGGATTATTTTTGTGTGTCGTCTTTATGCCGCCTTTTGCTGAAGTGTTACAATCCAGGCTGTGTGAATCACTCTTAGATGTTTTATCAAGTTTTCTGTCATAATATTGTTACTTTTCTAAGCAAGTACTGAATCAGTAACTAAACTCAATGCTAAAGCCAATAGTCAGTATTTCTGGCTTTTGTCTAAAACTGTTGACAAACAATGTCACAATAACAACAACAACAACAACAACAACAATGAGGCGTGTGAGGTCTATTATCATGTGCAGCTCCCTACAGGCTGTGACATGCTGTCAGTGAACCAGACTGAAGCCAAGTCTGTACAGTCAGCAGCAACCTGACTACAGCTAAACCATCCAACTGAACTGCAGCACTCACTCACACACTCACTCACACACTCACACACACACTCACACACACACACACACACACTCACTCACTCACTCACTCACTCACTCACTCACACACTCACACACTCACTCACTCACACACTCACACACACACACACACACACACACACACACACACACACACACACACACACACACTCACTCACTCACTCACACACTCACACACTCACTCACTCACACCATTAAGTGTTCATATGTAGTTCTTTAATATAAATCTTTTTTAAATTTCTTCTTGAGTCCATTCAACTGTAAAATATTGGTTTCAGAAAACATTGGTAGTAAAACATTTAACTGCTGAGTTTCTGGTTTCTTAATTCTTCTAAGAAAGTAATCTGTATAACTTTTGGTTGTGGACAAAAGAAGACATCATTTTGGGCTTTGGGAAATCAACATTTTCTGACATTTTATAGACCAAACAACAAGTCAATTAGATGAGAAAATAATGGACAGATTAATCAACAATGAAATCAATAAATGCTAGATGCAGCCCTACTCAATTAAGTATTTTTTTTAAATATGCAGTGGGTACACTTGACTAATTTTATTGTTGATCAGTTTGTGTGTAAGGGAACAGCATTATCTATCTTAAACATGTCTGTGGGACAACTGACAAAGGCAAACATAGATCCAAGTGCATGTGGGACAAACACTCATGAAATTAATTCACAACCACAAAAGAGTTCAGTAGGAAATTTAGTTGGCAGACTATATGGACGCCAAGTGTTGGGCTGCCCTGCTAATCTCTTCAGCCTTCTCTCTTTTAATAAATCTTTCACCAAGGAGAAGTGACAGACGACCTTGGGGGCTCTGACCACACAGGTCAATACAACAAGCCCACCAATAGGAGGTCACTGCTCGTATCTCTCTATCATTAAATGAATTCAATGACAGAGAAAACACACATAAAGAAAAGACATTTTTCTAATTTCCAATGCTTCAAACTGTGTGGAAAAGTGTCCATTTCCTTTACCTCCCTGTACCAGCAAGGATAAAACTAATCTTAGAGTGACCTATAGTGAGAGAAAGTAACCAGTGAGACAAAGGTATGAAAAGAACAAACTGATTGCTTGGGTTAATATTTGAAGGTTCAGCACACAAACTAACCTACAGTGGAGCTGAAGTATCTCCAAGTCTGTGTGCAGCACAAATGACTTCAGCATTTAGACCAAACTCCTATGAGATTTTAACCATTTTAAGCTATGTGTACAGTGTCCAGCAACATCAATGCTATAAAGTCCCAAAAAGAATTAAAGAAAACACCCCAATTCTCAGCTGATAACTCAAAGCTACCTGCTTGTGCATGCCTGGTATTGAGACCACAGCAGCACTAATAATGCACTGATAATGAGAGGTTTCTCAACTATGACACACTGAAGGGGTGGGAAAGGTGCAGTCAGTGCAAGCAAATACTCTTGCAAAGGTGGCTGAAAAACATGTTTGGCAACATAAGCGCTTTTGTCGAAACATACCTCCTAACAGGGAGGAACCAGAAAGCAAATTTGCGTCTTAGGTCATAAAAAGTGTTATGTTGAGGATGAAGCCTAGGATCTGAAAGCATCCCCTCCTGTCTGTCTTGGAGCCTAAAACAGAGGTGCGGTCCCAGGTAAACATTCCGCCTTCCAGATGTCTGCAGCACACATCAGGCCGAGACATGACTAGACCTGCGACTCCTCCTTATCTGCACATGCCTCGGGCTCTGCCTGTCCTAGCCCCGGAGCTTTTACAAACTGTCAGCAGAGTTTAACTGTCAGGACCAAACCAATGACATATCTCAACCAGGTGGAAGACCATTTTTCTAAAGGTCATCAGGGAAATTTGACACTCCTCAAATTCACTTACAGCTCAAGTCAGGCTTGTCACGTCTCATCTCGCTCTGGGCATTAACTGTCAGATGAGAGTTGTCTCAGTTTAATTAGCTCATGAATTTGTCATGGCAAATATATTTTATGAGTTGTTGCTGCAGTTTTTATAGTGTATGCATTAAAGTCCAGCTGCAAGGCTATTCACTAGAACGGGCTGTCTGTCCCACATAACACCCATTCTTGCATCCCTCCACTGGCTTCCTGTAAAATTCAGAATAAACTACAAGATTCTGTTGATAACATACAAGGCATTGCATGATGTCACCCCCAGTTATATTTCTAATCACCGTGTTCCTTATTGTACTTCTTGATCCTAAAATCTTAGCCTTTTATTGATCCCCTGATCAGGCTGCAAAAAGAAAAGGTGATGGTGCATATGTTGTTTTAGCCCCTGCCCTCTGGAATAACCTTTCAATCCATCAGATTTGCTGAATGCTTGTTTTTAAGCATCTTCTAAAACCTTTTTAGGCAAGTCTTTCTATAGAGCAACTATGTATATAACCATGTGTGATGTTGTTATTTGTTTGTTTTAGTCTGTCACTTATTGTGGTGTGTTTTGATAATGTAATCTATTGCCACTTGATCAATGAATTAATTCACTCATTTATTTTAGGTGTGTCTGTGTGTGTGTGTGTGTGTGTGTGTGTGTCTGTGTGTGTGTGTGTGTGTGTGTGTGTGTGTGTGTGTGTGTGTGAAGCACTTTGTTACTGTGTGTTTTAAAAAGTGCTTTATAAACAAAGCTTCACTTACTTACTTAACTTACATTCAATAGCCTACATAAATGGGTGATTTCAAATTAAAATTGCCAATTTATGCAAACATGGTGCATAACTGAGCACCAGGAGTTTTTAGGACTATTTTATAAGGAGGGAATTTTTAAATATTCCTTATGGAGAAATGCACCATGATATTTCAGTGACCAGTGAGACTCACCTGTTGCAGCACTTTGTCCAGGGGCTCAGCTTTAATGATGTCGTCCACAGTAAGACCTGTCTCTTCTTTACACTGGTCTGTCAGCTCCAAAGTGTCTGGCTTGACAAGACATCTATGAAGCTCCCCAACCTGTGAAGGCATTTAGCGGTTCATGGCGCATAAAACAGCGTGAAAAAAACAACATTATGCCAGATTATAGACTCTAACCCCCCACATTCAGGAAATTACAAAAGTCAAACAAACAATTGACAATGTAGTTGCAAAAAGCACTTAATTGTCAATAAAGCGTTTTTCATATCAAGAAGCTGACATGCCAAACCAAAATAGTGTGCTTTCTCCATGAGGTGAAACAACACTCCTCACCTGCTTGTTAAATTTCGGTCGCACACCTGTAAAAAGGTGAGGCGTCTGCACTGATATTAGCGTTAGCTAGCATTGGAGAAAAGCGGGCGACGGACGGTTTCGGAGAGCACACCATGTTGATTTAAATGTCAAACATACTGTTGTACTACAGGTAGACACTATGCCACAAACACTCTGGGTACATAAGAAACCGTACAACGAACGAACAGGTCAGGAAGGTCCGTACCTTTTTCTCATGTAGATCCACAATTTGCCACACCAAGAGAATTATTTCCCTCTCATCCGAACCCAGTTTACCCCCATTTGCACCAGCTGTTGCCCCAAAGAACACCACCAGAGTATCACTGTGCGAAGCCATCAGGGACCACAAGGGTAAAAACTACAATTAAAGCAAAGATTAAAATAAAAATAACACGAGGGTTCACCTTTTTCCAAGTGATAAGAAGAGCGAACAAAAGGGCTGGAAACTCAATTGAAACGGAGAGAGAAAAGGGGGGAGATTATTTTCAGAGGAGCCACGAAAGAGTTTTGCGGTCAGAGACTCTACCTGTTGAAGTACTTGAGTGTGTTCTATCCAGAGATACTGGTTTAACTGGTAAAGAAGGGTGGAAATCCGTGTTTCTTTCACACGAACTCCATAACAAGCCCTGGAGTCTTTTCTCCTCCTCTCCTTTCTATTTTTTTTCCCGAGTTACCTGTGTGGCTCGGCCTCTGCGCGAGGAGAGTTGCAGACGCGTCGTCTATTGGCTGGTTTGGAAAGGTGAGGGCGGGACGCTGGGGCGAGTGCTGTAATCTCATTGGTCAGATGTTTTGAATCAGGAAGTAGTCTGGCAAAACAGGGCTGTAATATCTCCATGAGGCACATAACCTACTTATGTTTCACATTGATGTTAGAGAGTGCAACTAAATGCAAAACAACCTCAAGATACATCTGTAGACATTGGACAACTTTAGAATTTTTTGAGAGGGTTAATGTGTTTATTATTTTCCATCAAAAATAATAAACAATATTAAATATATTTAATACTTTGATATATAATATATATTTTCCAATTGGGGAGTTTTTCCGTATCTGCTGTGATGGTCTAAGGACAGAGGGCTGTCATATGTTGTGTGTACATACAGCCTTCTGAAGCTGAATTATGATTTGTGATACTGGACATTATAGATCAAATTAAAATTAAATTGAAATTACTATGTGTTCAGCCTGTTGGGGCATGCTTTGTGACTGGGCTATAATGAACTTTGACTTGATTAATCTGTAAAGCACTTTGGGTTGTTTTGGGGTATGAAATGTTTTGTGGTTTTGTGTTTCTTTGAGGTACTTTTGTGTCTAATTTTGGTCATTGTGTGCCTCTTTCGAGTCATTTTTTGTCTCTTTGCAGTTGTTTGTCCATTTTTGTAGTGCATTTGTGGTCCCATACAGTTTGTTCGCATCTCTTTGTAGGTTGTGTTGTGTCTCTTTGTAGTCGTTTTGTGTCTCGTTGTGATTGTTTTGCCCATTTTTGCAGGGTTAGGCTATTTTATGTCTCATTGCAGTTCGTTTGCATCTTTTTGTTGTCTTTTTCTTTCACTTTGCAGTCTTTTTGTGTCTCTCCATGAATTGTAATATGAGTGACATTTTGCAGATGAAGGCCAGGGGGGCCCTGACACTTTGGGCCCCTGGGCCTCTGCCTGGTGGCCACATTCAGTAATCCATTGGCACATATCAGGCTAATGTAAACCACATGTGTAAAGTTGTTGAAAGGTTGTGAATGCTGTAGTGCTATCATTGTCATTTGCCTTGATTTCCATTTACTTAGTCTTTGTTTGTTTATGGTAAGGCAGTATTAGTAAAAGGTAGAAGTGAATGAAGGAAGGACAGAGGATAAGAAAGTAAAGAATTGAAAGAAAGAAACAAAAGAAAAGAAACAAACGTGTGCAGACAGAGAGACAAAAGGGACATATAACAGTATGAATCAGCCTGTACATAATGGAAAGTGTCCATTATGATGGAAAAACATCATGCTGCAGTGCTGCTTCACACTCACGCTGTGATATGGGCTATAACCAGCTGTCACTGTACATTATTGACTGGTCACATATATGAAGTCTCACACTCTTTTGCGTGTCTGAGCAGCTTTCATATTGAAATAAAACCTGGCACCTTCAAAGAGCAACAAATCTAGTTTTCAATAGCTTCACGGGTCCTTACTGGCCTGCCTGAGTTTTTACCAGTCTTTGGCCCTGTTCCCAGAATGCCATGTTTTGTTGCTCCTGACATTCCCACCTCTGCTTGCTATGGGCCAACAGACTTTTATGAATGCAAGGCTTTTTGTCTCTTCACCTCCTTTTTACTTGTTTAAACCATCCATCTGAGTAATTCCCAATGTCTCCTTCCTCATGAGGAATCTGTCTTTCCAGCTAAACCAGTCAGATCGGTTGATGTGGAAAATCTTCAGCTGAAATCTTAGACACATAAAGGTATTCTCCCACGACAACAGCAAAGAGCATTTATCTTCATGACATCACATAGACTGCATAACAGTTGTCCCTCTGTGGCACCAAAATGTCATGTTAAGTCTTTGTTTCAGCAGGTGGAACTTGTGAAAAAAAGAGTTGTACAATTGAGAAGGCAATATAAGAGCCGCTAGTGTACCCAGAGAATAACTTTGCTTTGGTATTCACTGTAGTATCACGTGGTGTGAAGCGTCTGCAGCTCTTCTAACCAGCCAGTGACAAAAAGAGTGAACTTTGGGGATAGCCAAGATTCATGGCTCAGTTATCCCTTTGGCAGGCCCTGTCCTGTGGTGTACTTGTAGCTTGGGGTAGTATGGGTTACATTGACAAAGACAACAGTTATCTGGTTACAAGATAATGTAAATGCTCATATGAGGTTGATTTTAAAGGAAAAAGGTGATCTTTTACAGTATGTTTTATACCAGGGGTACGTGTGTCTGCATTATTTTTCACCCTTGTATGCAATAATATTTTATTTAAAAAAAACTAAAAAAATAATAATTCAGATGATAAAAAAGTGCTGATGACATTAAAAAGTGCAGTTCATATTTAGGAATATATTCATAATAAAAGGCAGCAGGTACACATACACACTGCTGATGTTATCTCATACATGTTGCTTCCTCATTCTGTGAGAAAAGATCCAGCGTGTCTCAGTCAGCTACGCTTTCTTGTGTGACTTCGTTTGACACATATTTTTGTGTCACACCCTTTGCCCTTTGTAATTTTCCACCGTCACATTTAAAGTAATCCTGATTCATTAGTATTTAAAGCAATCAAGGTGACGTTGAGCACTGTCAGTGGGTTTATTGAAGTCAGCTCAAATCATTTTCACAATGATCCATCTCATTGTATTAACACAGCATACAAATAACACCCGTGGGAAAATCATTAGTATGGAATAACATCCAGTCAAAGTGAAACTGATATTGCCGAGTCAGATGCAGGGTGGAATTCCTACATTTCTACACACATAAAATATATGAAAATGGGTCTTTTCACTTTCCACTGTGTCAATACAAAGGCTATAAATGTTGTGAAGTGTATGAAGCAAGGCAGCAAACTAAGAATCTCATCATGACCTTCACTTGGATAGAAAACATATACATACCTAAAAATATTCTTATAAAACCACACTGAAATGATGTCAAAACTCCGTTATTAAAAACCCACTGCCACTGCCATCTACTGGTTGTGCCAGTTGATGAGAGCAGTATTGTGTAATCATGGCAACACACAAACCCAATATGGTAAGGGTAAATTAAAAACCTCTGACTGACGTACATGTTTAAAAATATCAGAAAATAAGCTGACGCTGAAATCTCTCATTTAAAAGTGCGAGTTTGAGTTTTATAGTACTGTGACAAACATTAAGACATGATTCCGCTTTTTGCTGCTTGACAAAGGGAACATGCAGTTTTTCATTTTGCAATCGTTTCATTGAGAGGAAGTCGAACGCATGACTGTTGTCTGTAGTGGGACACCAGGACAATTGCTAGCTAATTTGTCATGAGTGTAAGACATTTTTACAATAGCAGTACACTATGGATTCTATTATAAAGAAAATGCATTAGATGATATCAACACAGAAACACCAGTTTTGTTAAATTAATTCACTATCAGACTGTATCAGAGATGTTATAGTTTCCAGCACAGAATGAAACGGCAAGATTTAGAAATACTTAAAGTCTTAGGGGAATTTTAATTATTTTTGAGAGTGAAGCAGGTGGTGCAAAATAGGGGAGGAACTTCAGATACTTTTTAAACACTGAGGAGGGAATTATGTTTTTGGATTTTGCGTAGGGGAGGGACATTCAACTTTAAATGGTTGCATTTTGTATTTATTTTTAATACCCTCATAACCTTAAAACCTACAAGTGGGATTTGAAAAGTATACTTTCTTTGATACTCTCCAAAATCACATCTTTTATCATTGCCACAAACTGTGAAATATAGAGGGTGCATCATGCATTTATCCCCAGTCACTTGGGGAAGCTCAAGGAAAAATGTTTGTAGTTCCGGTAAAGGTCAAGATATTAAAAAAATAAATAAACGATGAAGTTACACCCCAGCCAGTCCCCTACTCTAATAAAGTACAGTCCCTAACTTCATGAAAACAGCAAAAGCTAAAGTGAAATACATCTTTGTGACAACAGCAAAAAATTAAGAAGTGGTAGACACAACCACAGGATTACCAGATGCAAACCTACTGTGCTCTGTCTCATCATGTTCCCACACTTACAGGCAATAAAAAAAGAAAATCTTGACCCAAATCAATTACATAATTAAAATCTTTCCCTTTTCCCTTTTTTGGAATCAACCAGATAATGATAAAAATAAAAAAGTTTGTTTACAAAAGCTTTACATTGAGACACGTTTCATGCATATATAATTATTTATTGTACTATTTATGAATACTATATGGAATACATAAAATATAAGACATTTATAAATATATGTTCACTATTTAAAAAAGAAACATGTAAAACAGGTCATTTACAAAGTTGCACAAGTATTGCACGGATGAACTCTGAAACTTCCTGTTTATCTGTGTCCTAATTTCATATAAAATGAGCTTCATTTCAGGCATTAAGAAACATAGTATACAATATGCACATGTAAATCTATACACTCCATGCATTTTCTATATCATGATGAATTATTTTCACACATTTTTATTAATATGTCCATTTGGTCTTTTGACTCATTTAGACACTGAGAACTGTTGGTCTGATTGCTCTGTCTCTTGGACACAAAGGACAACTCTTTATTGCCCTCACCTGGGGAGGTGCTGGAGATATGGCGGAAAAGCTTCTGGATGCCCGTGTCACGCAGGGAGCTCCTGAAGGAGCGAGCCGCAAACATGTAGAGAATGGGGTTAGCAGTGCTGCTGATGAAGACCATGGCTCCAGCAATGAAGGTCATGGTGCTCCTGATGCTCTCCAGATTATCTGCAGTGTCAGGTTCAGTGGCCAGGATGATGATAGAGAGGACATTTCCCATGTGATGAGGCGTCCAGCAAATGGCAAACACAACCACAACACTGGCAATCAGGACTGTGGACTTGCGCTTGGACTTGAAGGTCATCTGAGTAATGCGGCTACACAGGCAGCCATAGCAAACCACGAGGATGGAGAAGGGTAATATGTAGCCCACCAGTGTCTCGAGCAGCACACACACCAGCTCCTGGATCACAGAAGTGTAGAGGCGGTAGCGACAGTGCTCCTCACCAGACTCCATCCCTACAACCTGAGTTGGGATGACGGGTATGCTGAACAAGAAAGCTGCCGTCCACAGAGCCAGCAGAACTTTATTCAAAGCTTTTTTCCTCTTCCAGCCAGCTGAGGCAAAGGGATATCGAACAGCCACAAAGCGCTCCACACTCATGAGGGTGATGAGGAAAACACTGCTATACATACAGCCGTTTATCATGAACACCATGGCTTTGCAGGAGGCTTCCCCAAACACCCAGTGGCGGGCCAGAGAGTAGATCCATACAGGCAGGGTGATGAGGACCAGAAGGTCTGCGACAGCCAAGTGTAAGATGAGCACCACAGTGTGGGAACGCTGCTTCACGTGTCTCAGGATCGTCCAGATCACTAGCAGGTTCCCTGGTGCTCCTACAAGGAAAGACAGGCCCAGGATCACACAAGCCACTGCTGTTCCGCCGTCAAACTCCTCAGGGGCCATTTCCTCTGAAGGAGACAGCTCAGCTGAGAGGTTCATGCTGCAAGTGTATGTGCTGACAGTGGCGTCTGCATGAAAAGAAAAACAAAGTGCTGCACAAGCAAGTCTTCACTTCCCCTTACAAATAGACAGCACAGGAAAGGGGTTTCCTCACAGGGCTATTTGAGACCCAGAGAGGTGATTCATGCATGCGTCAGTGGTCCATTTTTCACCTCAGGTCAATGATCAAAAAATGATGGGTCTATGATGGGTCTCAGAGGGTGAATATTGGTTATGGGGAATAACTTCTCCACATTCAGTTTAAAATATTATAGTTTTGTTTGGAAAGAATTGTGAATACATTTTATACTATGGACATTTTCTTTTGGCCTTTTTCCAAAAAAACTAACAGCTATTACTATATATATATTTTCTCCAAAGAGGCAATAAGTTGTTTTGTGTTAAATCAAAATGATAAAATAATATTAAATACATTTTAATTTAAAAAAAAAGATAAATACATTTTTGTAGCAGTTTTACAAGAGCACTGACCTAAAAGTAATTCTTCTTAAATTTTCCATGTCAGCTCTTGTATGACACAAAACACATTACACAACACAGGGACATATTTCATTTTTCTACTATACAGCAATAGTTATCAACAAAACTGAGAAACACAAAACGACTATGATCATATGTTAGCTTGCAATGACATCCAAAGGTAAAAGTGAAACAAAGACAAGATAATAAAGATTAATGATAAAAATGACAACATGTCACCATTGACAGCATTATTTTGGCTGAGATCCCACATATAGGCCTTTATAAAAAAAAAGAAAAAAAGCATAGTCTCTTAATTAATTGCAGAAGACAAACGTCACGCTTCTCATCATCACAGTTTCAGGGATTCAGTTTTTTTTCAGAGTCAGAGATCAGCTCTTCCGTTGTATTTGCTGCCCTCTGGCCAGTATGCGGCTGCACTACCAGATCCCTGAGTTTGTTGGTGTGAGCCACCTTTTCCTGGAAGAGACAAACCAGCCGCGACTTTGCCAGATTCCCACGTAAGTTTCTTGCAAAGAAGGTGTATAATACAGGATTCACTGAACTGCTGATGAAAACAAGGGCACCGGAGCTGTAGACAACACTCTGTGGCACACATTCGTGTTCCAATTCTATGATACAAACCACATTAATTATGTTAATGATATGATGAGGCAACCAGCACAGTGAGAAGGCTATCACCACAGCCCCCACAAGAGCTATAGATTTCTGTTTGGAGTTGAAAGTCTTTTTCCTGAGCTTGGCTGCTACCAGGCAGTAGCACATACTAACAATAATGAAAGGAACTATAAAGCCCCCCATAATATCCAGACATGACAAGATGATTTCTTGAGTGTTAGAGTTAAATTCCTTGATAAAACACTGCTGATTGCCATAGCTTTCATCCAAAGATTCAGTCAGTACAGCAGGCAATCCTAGAAGCAAAGCAAGGAGCCACAAAAGTACTACAAGACAACTTTTCATCACGCTCTTGGTTTTCAAGCCCATCATCACAAAGGGATGACAGATGGCTAAATAGCGTTCCACACTCATGAGGGTAATGAAGAAGATACTGCCGAACATGCACACACGGATGATGTACATCAAAGCCATACAGACAGCCCCTCCAAACACCCAGGTGTGCACCAGAGAGTAGATCCACATAGGCAGGGTGATGAGGACCAGCAGGTCTGCAGCAGCCAGGTTTAAGATGAGCACCACAGTGTGGGAACGCTTCTTGACATGTCTAAGGATCGTCCATATCACCAGCAGGTTTCCAGGAGCTCCTACCAGGAAGGACAGGCCCAGGATCACGCAAGCCGCCACCACCACTGTCCCATCGTCAAACTCCTTAGGTGCCATTTCCTCTGAAGGCAACAGCTCAGCTGAGTGGTTCATGCTTTAAGTATGTGTGCAACTGTGCCGTCTGCATGAAAAGACAAACTAAGTGCTGTAAAAAAAAAGGCTTTACTTCCCTTTATGGACAAATTGAACAGGAGGGAGGTTTGCCACAGGACCATTTTGGGACTTACGGATGTGATATTGTGTCATGGAAAGGACAAGTTTCTGGAGGTGTTTAATTAAAAGACAGATGATTTACTGTCACTCCAAATCATTTTTTGTTTCTCTTCTGTGGAAGCAGGGGGAGGATTTCCGGCAAAACTTCACCTACTAGCAAGGTGCATGCTGTAAAAAAATACGTTTTGGGGGGTGGTAAATAAAACCCATGCAAACCATTTTTAATTTTAATTAAGTATACAGTATTAGTCCACAAGTGAAAATAATTAATAATGGGTAAATAAAACCTACTCTACCTACATGTTAACAGTTACAACTGCATTCAAGCTGCATTCAAAAGGTTCCATGTCCAAGGGGTTACTTTTGGTTCTAAAGGTACCATATTGAAAGTTTATGGTGCAAATGTGGCTCTAGGTACCCAACAGAGGGGTGACAAAAAACAGAAAGAGATGGTTCTACTGGTACCATCCACTGACTGCTTGGTGGAAATGGGGCAGTACAATGCATACTTAGCTTGGGTTGCTGTTTGTCCGAAGACACAAACTAATCAGTTCAGTATGGTGTGGTCAGTGGGACAATTAAAAAATATTGGCACGATCTCTGGGCAGCAAGGTGGTGCTGTGGTTGGTCACCTCACAGCAAGAGTGTTCCAGGTTCAAACCGACCCGTGTCAGCATGGGTTTTCTCTGGCTTCCTCTCACAGTCCAAAGACATGCACCTTGGGTTATTTGGTAACTTTTAATTGCCCGTCAGTGTGACTGGCTGTCTGTCTCTGTGTGTCAGCCCTTTGATAACTTGGCTTCCTGCCCAGGGTGTACATTGCGAGCTGGGAAAGGCTGTCTGTCTCTCTTCTGTCAAAGCAAAATGAGACTTGCTGGCACAACTTCACCTACAACTGAGATGCAGTAGAGGGGAAAGAAAAAAATGAATCCTTAATTTTGAAGAACTTTCTGTCTCTCTTCTGTGGAAGTAAGGTAAGAGTTTCTTGCATAACTTGGCTTGTGGCCCTCATAATGGAGGTCACAAATCGAAACATGTTTCTTTAGTCAACATACTACACGTGTTGCTGGAGTTTCCACCTCTTCTGTTTCTCTTCTGTGTTCATGGTTTGTTAAGTAACTGCATTATCTATATTTAATCATAATAAGTTTCTGTATCAAAGAACTTTCTGTTTCTCTTCTGTGGAAGCAAGGTAAGAGTTTCTTGGACAACTGGCTTGTGGCCCTCATAAAGAAGATTGTAGCTTCTGTATTTATTACATTGCTACCTAAAAAATGTATCCAATTTCCCAGGAAGAGACTAGCTGATGAACAATAGCTATATGCCTCTCTGCAGTCATCCATGACGTGATACACAATAAACCTTTAAAGTTGGGATCGACATCACGTTTTTTTGTGCTGCTTTGAGGCAACTTTAAACCTTTGAACCCTGAGCAAATAGGTGCTATGTCTTTCACAAACACTGGCAAAAAGGCAATGAGCAAATCCATGAAATGTTTCACAAATTGCAAGAAATTGGTACATTTAGGAAATTATTTTTAAAAAGCTAGGGGAAGTTTTCCAGAAAACTTTAATTATAATTATTATAATTACATATTTAAGGTTATGTAACATAATAATCTTTTTAAAGCACTTTTTTTCAGGTAATTTCCTTGTTGTTTGGGTGTTTTGTTTTTTAAAACATTTTTTATTTCCCTTTTTACTGATTTTCAGGTGATTTTCTTGTATGTTGTTTATGTTGCATATGTATATGTTTTACTGATTTATTTCTAATTTTTGGGATAAGTTGTTGACTGCCCTCTTCCAGTGTTTTTTTTTTTAAAGTCAAGTCAATTTGCTCAACCTTTGCATTTACATCTGTAACAACACACCTTAACTCTGGATGCTCTGTCAACTCCATTTGTGGTTGGAATTGCAAGCATCTGAACAGTTAATTATTACCATCACTTGCCGTTTCACTGATACATTCAGACGTTATCTGAGTACAGGACACAGTCTGCAGTATTCCATACCCTCCATTGTTTATCACAGTTACTGTGTGTTCTGTATGTAGTCAAGCCTGAAGTATCGGTCATTTGCTTATAGGCTTGTTCCATTTATACGACTTTGATTTGAAGATCAGTGTTTCCCTATCCATCTTACAGTATAGACTAGAGCTACAGAAGTTGACAATACTTTCAGTTTCTCTTTAAGTAATCTATGACCCACTTTAAAATGGAAGGCGCTCTGCTATAACAGCTTATGGTTTAAATAAATTAATGTTAGTGCTCCATCTTGCTCATTCAATGTATTTATGAATTCCTCTTGAAGGTGTGTGTGGTTGAAAACTGACCTTGTCATGATTTACAAACATAATTTTGATGTAAAATTGAAAGTATAAATCAATATTGATTGCTTCTGTTTCCACTTTTAAAAACTACACAGCACCTTCATTTCTATTCAGATAAACATAACATATTTTTTGGAACATTTTAAAAATATTTGTATTGCACTTTTCTTCTTTTTTTGGTTTTTGCTATACTTTCTGTTATTGTAATGTTATTTTCCCTCATTTTTATGATAAGCACCAATCCTCATACTGCAATGTGAAAACCAACTTGACAATAAACCAGGGAATATGGAATTGCTTTCAATTAGGGCAAGGCATAAATATACTGATTTAGTCAATGAGTTTTCTAGTTATATTAGGACTATAGACTGATAAAAGCTAAACCATTTTCTCTGAGATGTATGGTTAAATAATACACTCTGTACCCTAAGGTCTCTCTTGTGCTTCCCATTGAAGGGTTTGACGTTTTTTTGATAATAAATGTACCAATGGAGTTATTAGAAACTTTATATTAGAGGTATGTTTCCCCAACCCAGTAAAACAAAATTATATTCTCAGGGAATTCAATTTGGACAGTTTAACAATTAAAGTAAAATATATAATTCATTACCACTTTCACCTAAGAGGTGAACTTCAAAACTTTAAAAGAGATTTAGCCAACAAATGAATTCTTTAGACTGAGATGAAATTTTTGTGTGAATACTTATACGTATTGTGAAAGTGAAATTGAAAGTTTGGAATGTGCGTTTCTACCATGTACTCTTTGTGATATGCAGTGCTGGCTGCAGGGAGATTTAGCCCTCACCATTGGCAATAAAGACTGACAAATAAAGCGTTTGTATTAACATTAAGAACATGGATGTTGTTCTTGATGTTGTCTTGTTATTGGGGATAATTTTTTTATATACATAAGTGTAGATACTTCAAGAATAAACCCAGTTTACACCATTTGAGGAAAGAACTTAAACTCTTAAGTAAGTCACTGAAATGTGTTAAAGAAAGGAAAGTTCTTAAGTTGATTTCATTATAACATATGTTTTTGTTTGTATTTTATGTTTGTGTTTTATTTGTATTAATTGTTGTCGTTCTTGCTAAACCTGAGAGAGAAGCTATTTGATGAACATGCCTTGTTTGTCTGTAATTACCAAGTTCTCAATAAAGAAAGAGGAAAAAAGTTAGATATTTAAAGTAAATGTAAAGACTGTGTAGGTTTTTACTGATGAATCGAAAAATCAAATAGCAGGTATACAGCAATTGCAGTTCCACAGCCACAAAGTTGAGAATGGGGGAGGCACTTCAAATAACATTCAAAATCAAATGGCCACAGTTTATGAAATACTCTCAGCAAGTGGGTTTCACAGGCATGTTGTCTTTAAAAATGTCAAAAATCACACCATTCATCACACAGAAATGATGAAGTTATTTATTGTGTATATGTAGGTCATGCATTTTGCCCCAGTCACTCGGGGAGGCTTAAGGAAAGTAGCCTATTTGTAGCACCATGCATGGAAGGTCATAATATTAAAACAAAAACAAAAACAAAAACAAACAAACAAAAAAGACAACAACAAAGTCGCACCCGAAGCCACCCCCTACTGTGATAAATAGTAGTTCTTCAGAGCAGTGCCTTAGTTGCAGGAAATAGCCTCTACATAAAAAAGATAGGACATGAAAAGGAAATTAAAACATTAGAGCTAACAAGATCTGGATTAAAGAGCACACTGGAGTAAGATGGAAGTGGACAAGGTATAAAATGTCTGGTAAGCTTATAGGGAGAACAAAGCTGATGGCAAAAATCTGACACTGTGGGACATAACTTGGGGGCCACTTTTGCAAAATAGCAAGAGGTCAGGGGCCAGTTGCAGCAGCCCCATACATATTTCCAGGTTTTTAGGATGTTTCTAGGATTTTTAGGATGTTTCTTGGATTTTAGGGTATTTCTGTGATTTTATTTTATATCTCAGATTGATTCTCGAATTTTAGGATTTTTCCAGGATTTTAGGACATTTCTCGGATTTGAGCATATTACTTGAATGATATTTCTTGAATTTTTGGGTCTTTCTCAGATTTTAGCACATTTCTAATTTTTTGGCCATTTTTCAGATTTTAGGACATTGAATTTTTTGAAGACGTCTCTTGTATTTTACGATGTTTCTTGTAATTTTTTTGTATTTTATTTTAGCACATTTCTCAGTTTTTGGGGGAATTTTGGGGATTTTAGGACACTGAATTTTTCAAAGGTGTTTGTTGTATTTTACGATGTTTCTTGTTTTGTTTTTTTTGTATTTTGTTTTAGCACATTTCTCAGTTTTTTTGGGGGCCATTTTTCAGATTTGACGATGTTTCTAGTATTTCAGGACGTTACAAGAATTTAGAAATAAGCTTTTTTTTCAGATTTTAGGGCATTTTTTGGATGTTAGGACATTTCTATAATTTCAGGACATAAGGGGCTGAGCTACAACCTCTGTCCATGGGATGTGGAGGATGCTCCTATGTATACGAAAGGTACAAAAACATGTTTCAGTTTGAATCACTATTTTTTATTGTGAATTAGAAAAAGGTTGGGGCCCAGATTTGGCCCGCAGGGAGGAAGTTGAGTTTGACTGCTGTAGGAGTTAGCTCACTGCAGAAGATGGCAGTAATTCAGCACCACAGAGGTCCGCTGCCGTAAAACCTCACAGAAGAAGAAGCGGAAGGAGGAGGAGGAGGCTTCTCTCAGAGCCAGCTGCCTTCACGATGAAATAAACATGACGATGTTGACAACTACGATTTTCTAAGTGCATCTGCACTAACAGTACGCCACTGTATACAACGAGGGACGCTGGATATTGCGTTTAACTAATTTTGTGACAAGCTGTAAGTGACGATTTAATGCGAGCTTGTTTACCAGTGATTAACAGAAGCTAGCTACGTAGCTAATGTCAGCTAACAAATAAGCTAGTATTAGCTAACGTTAGCCAGGTAAATAGCTAATATTGGGGGCGTGAATTTAACTTTATCTCTACCGCTACTAAGGTATTAATGTGAAGGTTAGCCAGTTAAATCGCTGATTAAATGTTTTCATTTTGTTTGGCTGATTTAACCTTTTACATTTGACCAAAGACAGCCCAACTCGAGAAATTTGTACCCTTTACAAACTGCAATGAGCTAGCGTGAAGTTAGCCTTGCTTAGGGAGAAGCTACGTAAGCTAACATATCCGCTGGCTAGCTAACGTGAATCTTCTAACTAATTAGAAAACAAACAAGAATATCTTGTACGTGTGTTTCCAACTGCCTGTTTCAAAACATTACTAAATAATGGGCGACGTGTTGACGCGCATTAGCAACGATCCCGTGCGAACACTTTTGAATGTATTTAACAAAGCTAATGTTTACGCAACTTTTGGCTAACGTTAGGTAACTCGCGTCTACCCTCACAGGTTTTTTCTTCCCAGATCAATTCTTGGATCGGGGCGAACACAATTTTCCCCAAATTGAGGACTGGACCGTAAACACTGCAATGCCTCTGCTGTTTTTGGAGAGGTTTCCATGGCCCAGCCTGCAGACCTACACAGCGCTGAGTGTGGCTTTGCTTGCTGGCAGCATCTTTAGTGCCTACACCACTGTGACGGATCCGGGTTTTGGGGTCTTGGAAACTGATGAAACACCAGCCCCCCCTGAAGTGGATCTTGAACATCTGAACAATGATATTAGCAACACAGAATTGGCAACCACTGTCCTGTGGTATCTTGTCACTGACAGCCTCTTTGTATGGGTGAGTGTCGTCCAGGTTTGGACTTTGCATTGCTTATTAAGATGATGAAACAAAAACTGATTGTCACTTTATCTTCTGTGCTCCTGTAGGTTTTGGTCAACACATTCTGCTGCTCTTTGATGTTAATTGCTAAAATGATTCAGTATGTGGTGTTTGGCCCATTGAGGGTCAGTGAGAAGCAGGTGAGTCTGTGTTTAGATCAGTATTAAATAAGTCATGCCGCAGCTTTCATGCCTGGGGTAATAAGCAGCTCTACTTGAGCGTAGATCTCTCAGAAAAAAATGCACCTCATTTGCTTTGTGTTTATTCCTCAGCACCTGAAAGACAAGTTCTGGAACTTTATCTTCTACAAGTTCATTTTCATCTTTGGAGTGTTAAACGTACAGACAGTGGAGGAGGTGGTCATGTGGTGTTTGTGGTTCTCCGCTCTGGTCTTTCTCCACCTCATGGTGCAGCTCTGCAAAGACAGATTTGAATATGTAAGTATGCTATTCTCTCTCTTTTCTTCGTTACTCATTCCTGTGCCCCCAACCATGGTTTGTGACCGTCCTGCATGGTAATCCAGGGAAGGACAATAAAACATTAAAAAAAATGACATTGTGAATCTGTTATCATTACAAATACACTCTATTCACAATTGTCCAATCTAATTCAACTGAGGATAGCTACGACAACTACTGATAGTAAACTATATGCTCAACCGGCCAGTCAGCTTTGACCCAATATGTAAGGCTTATCAGCACAAACATATCAGAAATAAGCCAACACTTGATATTTTTTGGATGGGCCACAAAATATATATATATTTTTCATACTTGCTGGGTAATTTTATCGCAAGCTTATGAGACTATTATAAAAATCTTTCCCTTCTGATTTTAAAGCAAACACATCTGAAGAAGATTTGTCTTAGTGAAGGCCACTGTTGTCACAGGTACCTGGAGGTTGTTTTTTTTGTTTGTATTGCTACAGAGCTCATGTTTGTTCGGACAAGACACAACATTCCTACAGAAATAAGCAGGTCTTTGAGAGGATGCACCCTCCCAGTATTTGTTTGTGGTGCTAAACCAAAGTTCATATAGTTCCAATATTGAACACCCAAAGGTAAAAAAGCAGGGCACACATAGATCTTTAGGACAAAGTTGACTTATCTCAAGTTCACCAATTTATTCTGGCCACAATTTATTCTTCTGTTAGAAATGTCAGCTAGAAACAGTGCACAAATTGTAAAATGACACATTACCATTGTTGCACACAGGTATCAGCAGGCATTGGGAATAGCTAGACAACAGCTTGGGTCCATGTTCACTTCCTGTCTGCTGATGTCATTCCAAAACACTGCAAAATATTCCAACAGGAAATACAAAGAAACCCTTATAGAATGGCTTTGTTGTCGAGTTTGAAATGTTTTATAGGAATCTGCACAGTTAACACAAAAAACTTTAGAGCTCATTCACAAAAGTATGTGTGTGTGTGAGAGATTTTATATGATATAATTGATAAGCCTGCATGTTCCTGTATGAACCTGTTTTCCTGTTTATGCTACACAGTAAACCCGATAGACATACTTCCATTTTATATGGCTGTCGTGTTACTCATAAGGACAGTGAGTGAGTGTGAGGTAGCCAGACAGAAGACTGCCATTTGAAGACACCTGCATGCATTTCCAAACTTAATAGAGAGGTCTTTTTAAAAGGTGTCCTGAGTGTCCCCCATGAGTCTGAGAGTAACTTGCCCTTCTCAACTCTGGATCTATTAATAGTTTCTTGTACTGGCATGTGAGGCTGCTGATTGACATGTCCCTGTATCAGATTGTGCTCTGCATGTTGGGGAAAACAAAATATCAGGTTTAACTGGCCTCCTTTCCTTACAAGTAATGACATTGACAGTGGGCATTAAGTTGATATGTTGCCTGTGATCAAGTGCTGAGTGGCTTAGTGTACCAGAGAGTAATTTCTGCCTGCTGAGCTGTAAAAATGTATCAGTTTTGTATGTGCACATGTTGTGTGTGACTGTCAACTAGTTTTATTTTTTGTGTCACAGCTTTAGCTGTATATCTGAAGTTGTGGCATGTTCATTTTAGGTTGAGGTTTGTCAGGAGTGTTAGCCCAGCTGTCTTCCTTCCTGTTTCCCTGTTCTGTGGTTTGAACTTTGGGGTGAAGATGGCGCATGTAGGGTTAACTGCTAAAGATGATGGGTATATCATGTTGTCGATGTGCAGGGGAAACCTTGTGGCATTACAGCTTTACAAAATTGATGGGACCTGTTTTATTTCTCAGCTCAGCTTTTTTAATGATTGCAATGAGGTCCTGAATTGTATTCCTTTCACTGTCGACAATGTCATCTTTCAGTTTAAAGTCTTAGAATATGTTTTGCAAAATACATATGTTTGGGGAGGTCGTGTGTGAGGAGTCTATTGATTTAAATAGGTTGTATTTATTTTGAAGGGAAAAGTTCACGTTTCCTCTCAGCCAATACAGTAGAAATGTCGTTTGAGTGTTGCACTGAGCACAATATAAAAACATGTCATGCATGTGTGTGAGCAGGCTTAGAAAAAATATATGGTCTATGGTGGCTGATTAAATTATTTTGATTTAGGAATATTCCCCTTTCAGATGTATTGTTCTATTATTGAGCTGTTTCCCATCAACAGCTGTCAATTTAATGAACACAAGCAGGTTTTGTATTGTTTGATGATTATATGTATTCTTTAAATGCCAGAATAATCTGTACTCGTATGAGATTGTGAGCATTTAAACAAAACACATAGTCTGAATCCTTCCTGTTGCTGCTGATCCTTAAGAAGCCTTAAAAGGCATTGAATTAACAAATCTAACAAATAGGGCCTTAATTTGTATTACAGTGTCTTAAATCAATCTTTCAGAAGTCTTGAAAAGGCTCAGAAACAGGAAAGTAGCATTTTCTGATTTTTCTGGTGTTGCATTGTAAAATTTCAAAATAACTGATAACACCGACCGGCACTGATATATAAGATTTGCTGAATTCCCCTTGCATGAATGTCACCAAAAAAGTCATGTTCTAAGAATGTTTTGTTTGTTTTTGTTTTGGTTATTGTAAAATTATATTCTCAGTGGCATTAAATAGTCTTGAATATAAATTGCTTTAGGCTGTAGGAATCTTGGCCGAGTGAAGTCTACTTTGAATTCGTAACTTTATTTGCATAGCACCGCTATCAAATAAAATGTCTACGAGGGCTGAACAGACCCACATGAACTTCCCAAACCATCACAAGATATCTCAATAGACAAGAAAAAGCTCCCCAGTAACCCTAGGGCATAACGAAAGGGAACATCTCTAAGAGAGACACAGTCCACTCATAATTCACATTTTCTTCCCTGCAGCTGTCTTTCTCGCCCTCCACGCCCATGAACAGCCATGTTCGAGTGATTTGTCTGCTGGTCTCCCTGCTGCTGGACTGCTGTGGTCTGGCTGTGGTCTGTGGTTTGCTGGGAGCTTCCCATGGCATGCACACACTCTCCTTTATGGCAGCAGAGGTGAGAACCTTGAGCCACATCTTTCTAAAAAATGGGGGCCATATGTTGACAAAGGAATGATGATTATGGACTCTTTCTATCATTGAGGCTTTTGGTTAGGCCCTTATATTTCTTAAAGATTCATCCGTTTATTTGATTTGTATGTCTTAAATGGGGCGGGATAAAACTGTCATGTGTTTCATGTGCCATATCAAAAAAAAATAAACTAAAAGGCCTCTTTATGGCAGACAGTTGGACATCAAAGCCGGAAAAGCACAATCAATAACAACTGTGCTTTTTTGCTCTGACAAGTCAAAATGTCCACTGCAGAAAAAGGCTTATTTATTAGGTACATAAGTCTCCCTCAGGGGATGTATTTCTAAAGAGAGGTTTAGGCTAATAAACACAAACTGTCACTGGGCCATTTTTAGCACAAAACACTTCTCATTTGCCTCAGACAGTTTTTTTGTCACAACTGAAATGTCAGATCTCGGATTGTACTGTATGGACTACAAGAATTACATCACATTCATATCTGTGTCTTTTCTTCTTCAGTGCCTGCTAGTGACTGTACGCACTGGGCATGTCATCATGCGGTAAGTCCACTTAAATCCTCCTGGTGCAGATGACATAGCCTGTGCAGATTTAGAGTCAGGAGCTAATGTTAGTTACACCATTTGTTTTTCTCTGGCTCTGTTACACAGTGTGAAAGGCTTTTTTGTCCCCAAGAGAGTGGTCAGGATTATACTAGCAGCAGAAACAACTCTAATCAGCCAAAGCACTCATATACTCAAAGATATCAGTCTAACATTGGAAAGTGTAAACTGTTGTCAGGTACATTGCTGTGGCCTGGTACAAAGCAAAAACAATTAACTTTATTAAAAAAGGTTGTCTGTTCTTTCATTTGTTTGTGTTTAATTTGTGATGCTGCTCACAGTAGATTAGGAGTTTATCAACATTGGACTACTTCCACTTCTTTTTTCAACCAAGCATATTGCATTAAAGACCCCCTCTAGTAATATTGCATATTTGAACCTTGTTAAAATGTCCATAGGGTGTTTTTTTCTATACTATCTGCAAAATAAGCAATCAACACCATGGCTGAGCATTTCTCCCTTGGAACTACAGTGTACTAATGACAGTCATAAGGACGCAGATTCAGACTTAATGGGTTTGTTACGTCACAACACTAAGAAACCAATCCGTCATGTTGCGGGCTGCAGCTTTTCACAGCACTGGTGAAACGAAGGGTATCAGGAGAAGTCAGGAGTTGCTACATATCTGTATTTTGCAAATTAAGTCGCACTTTTGCTTCAACTTGTCAGAGCTTGCAGTGAGGAACAAGGTTTATTTAGACAAAAACATGTATACACAACAACTTTCATATAGTGTGGTTAAACAGTGATCCTGTTCTGAAACTATTGTGCTAAACCATACTCATACACAATGCACAAAGCCCCATAGTACACTTGAAAATACTAAAGCGTGCCTAGAGCTAGATCAAATAAGCTTGGGTATCACGTAAAGGCAAGCGGCTGCAGGGTGGCACTTCTTTGCTACTCATAAATCTGTGCATACTAAACGAGGCAAAGCTGAAGAGTTACATCTAAGCCATAAAGCATGAAGGCATGAGTTTTTAAGGATTAAAGAATGCTCAGACAGGGAGTTTAGAGCTATTATACACAGGAATATTATACACTCTTTCACTCTAATTTTCTCTTTTTCTTCTCTGACCTAATTTGTCAATGTTTTGCCTCTGGTGGCAACACTACCTTTTTTATGTACTGTAATGCTTTCACACCATCTTGTTTTCATGCATTATGGATTTCCAATCTCCATCTAAGATAAGGACTGAGTCATCCACCACACTGCCTAAAAATCAGCTGTGTTTCATGGCCTGATGGAGTTGTACATGTCCCCTCAGATACTCTATTCATCTGTGGGATCTGAACCATCCAGGGACCTGGGAGAGTAAGGGGACATATGTCTACTACACAGACTTCATCATGGAGCTGGCTATGCTCTTCCTGGACCTCATGCACCATATCCATATGCTGGTAAGACACAGAGGGAACAGATGTCGGCATATAGTGATATGGAAATGCCCCCGTGTATTTTTCCTTCTCTCCTGATCTTTAATCAATTTGTCAATTTGTCTCTCATTAGCTTTTTGGAAACATATGGCTGTCTATGGCCAGCTTGGTTATCTTCATGCAGCTGCGATATCTTTTCCATGAGGTCCAGCGTCGTGTCCGCCGACACAAGAATTACCTTCGTGTCATCAACAACATGGAGGCCAGGTGATGATATGTATTCATTTAATTGTTTATCTCTTTTTGACGTATACTTTTGTGGTTCTTTGTTTGTTTAATTAAAGCATTTCTAATGGATCCATTTATCATTACTTGTTTCATCTTTATTTGTATGTACTCTGGACTTGGTGTGCAGATTTGCAGTTGCTACTGCAGAGGAGCTGGCTGCTAATGATGATGATTGTGCCATCTGCTGGGACACCATGTTGACAGCACGCAAACTACCCTGTGGCCATCTCTTCCACAAGTAAAGTGTTTTTTCTAATCAGATATCCCTCCATGGACAATATTTAGCAGTCCATTGTTATATTGTTACCACCGACCTGTGGCTCCATAGCCTAGAAAAAGTTTCTTGCAGAATAAAGATGGTTTAAGGAGAAACTGTAAGAATACTAAGCAACCAGATGTAACATACCAGCCTGGAATGTAGTATCCTTGATTTGGCTACTTCCCAAAGTCTTGCACACAAAGATCCTGATGTTTAGCTACAGAAGACTAATGTCGAGTTTTTTATACTGAGAAATTCTGTAAGAACATTTGTAAGTTGAGTGCGTATGTTTCGCAGCTCTTGTTTGCGCTCATGGCTCGAGCAGGACACCTCGTGTCCAACATGTCGGACATCGCTGAACATTAACGGAGATGGCGGCCAGGCGAGGAGCCCGCCGCAGGGCGGGGGTTTGGAAGACAATATTGGCCCCGTAGGAGCTGCTCCAGATGCCAGACCACATATCAACCAACACAATCACTTCTTCCACTTTGATGGTAAGTTGGTCAGACACAAATTCATCCAAGGATGATTTTGGTTTTGGAGATTCTCTTTCAATATCTCAGTATCACCTGATGTTATGTCGGCATAACATCTTGGTCTTGAGTGATTGGTTACGAAAAAGCTAATCCCCCTCCTCTTCATAAATCGGTTAGATTTATGTCAGACTGAGGAAGTAAACAGTATGTAACAAGTTAACAATCTTGTCTGCAGGCAAGAATGACCTCACTTCAGATAGGCTGGGTGTTACAATGACTTTTAAAACCCATACATTCTCTTTCAGGATCTCGCATTGCCAGTTGGTTGCCCAGTTTCTCAGTGGAAGTAATGCACACCACCAATATCTTGGGCATTGCTCAGGCCAACAACTCCCAGCTTCTGGCTATGGTGAGTTCATGTTCACAGTTAGTAGAAATTATTTTGAATTTCATAAACGATGATACAGCTAACAATTTGAGGTCAGGTATTGATTTTTTTTCCCCAGACCGCTGTCGAAAGTTTATGTTAACGCAAATGCGTTTTGATATAGTGATAACATCTTTATTTAACCAACAGATTTAACATGAACTGTTCGAAAATATGTTAAAACCCAAAAGATTTTGTGTATTTTCAACAGTTTTTTTCATGTAAATCATTAAAACTGTATGCTAAGTTTTTTACATAAAGTATTTTGTCTTACGTTTTAGTTAAATCTAGTTTTGTATGTTCACCTGTTATGTTCGGGTCTTCCAGCAATAATCTTCCTTTTTATTATTTCTCTATCGCTCTATCTCTCCGTTTTGATGAACCCTCTGGTCACCAGGCCCATCAGGTTCAGGAGATGTTCCCTCAGGTGCCCTCCTACCTGGTGATGCAGGATCTGCAGTTGACCCGCTCTGTGGAAGTCACCACCGACAACATCCTGGAGGGACGCATCCAGGTGCCTTTTCCAACACAGGTCAGTCACCATGGGGTGAAATGTTAATAGCAGCTTATTTTTTTACATAATGTCATTGTTCTAATAACACAGTGGTCTCCTGGTTCCTCCCTGTCAGTCCTTCTTGCCTCTGCTTCTTGTTGATTACATTCCTGTGGTTTACTTAAAAGGCAGAATGCAACAGTCTGTGACATACTTTGTCTGTGTTCTTTCGTCAGGCCATAGAGCGTGCTCCTGCACAGGTGAACACTGTGTCAGATGAGCAGGACGGTTCCAGTGGAGCAGCTGAGCAGAGCCTCAGTGAGTCAGACAACATGGAAGTCAGAGGAGGTCGCTTCTCTAAGTCGGCCGAGGAGAGGCAGAAGATGTTAAAGCAAAGGAAAGAAGAGATGCTTCAACAGGCACGCAGGTTGGTACACTGCAGGTTTTTGACCTCAAAAAATTAGAGATGTACTGTTTTGTCGTCCTGATCCTGATCTGAGTCATTTAATATTGAGTATCTGCCGATACCGAGTCCTGATCCGATATATTTGTTTTCTTAGATTATACAGCTGCACAGTGCAAATTTTAAGCAGGCTTCTTAAAAGTTATTAAAAATTTCTGCATCCAAGCTGTTTCTTGATACTTGTTATTTTTTAGCCTATTATTATTTATATATTTTACAAAATAAAGTATAAAAAAAGACAAACTCTTCCTATTAATCTTGTCGGCCTCGCTGACTTGATGAAACGTCTCTGTGCTTTTAAGAATCCAGCTATTGTTGCTGCGATGCAGCCTGTGTCTCAATAACCTGAATGATCTGAATTCTGCTGTTTGTTTTTGTCGACTGCACATCTTTTTGGCTGAATACACTTTATTAATAAATAAGCTGTGTTGGCTTTTGGCTCGCAGAGCTCACATACGAGTGGTGAGTGAGGTTGTAGTGAACTCAGCACGGCTGTCTGTGTTTCCTCTGAGCTTTTGCAACAGCAAAAGGCCAAATGTGAGACTCTCAAAACAAAGGTAAAAAATGTAAATAAACATTCTCAGAGTGCGTTTTTGTTGATGGTGTGTGGTGTTTCGCTGCTGGTGAGTCTCAGTCGCTGCTCAGGCGCTGCCCTTTAGTTCAGCAGAGAAGAGAGACAGACAGCTGAGTGGAGGAGTGTTAATGGCGGCGCTCCTCGTTGATCTGCATGAAAGTGAAAAGCTGTCTGTGTGACAGCTGACATAAAACAAAGGATCGGATGCTCTGTAAGCTAAATATTCCCGATCAGTCAAAAAATGCATTGATTGGCCCCCAATTCGATGTTTGACATTTGATCGGGACATCCCTACGTATACGTGGTACCAACATGTTTTATATTCAAAAACAAAATAAAAACACAAAGTTTCTGAGGTCGGGTGTGCGACCACACTAGATTTTGCTTTGTCGCTCAGATGTACAATAAGTGTTTTGTGAAAATAGATCCTTGTGAGACAAGTTTGTCTCGGTCTGTAAACTAAGGCAGGACAAAATACAATGAAAGGGCTTCTTTACTCAGCTACCAGACTAGCTGAAAAGCACAGTTGCGTTCTTGGTTGCCTTTTGCACATTACCTTGCATTTTCTGTTCCCATGATCATATGTTGTTCATTAATTCTCTGTAGGAGATATCTGAATAAGAGTCCAGAGGAGCAAGATGAGGATTTGCCTGGACTGGAGGAGGACACTGTTCCAGAAATGCATATGACTGTGATGAGACGTAGAACCATGGCGGCAGCTGCAGAGAGACGCATGCAAAATCAACAAGACCCTGCGCCCTGATATACAGGTTGGCGTCAGCAGAAGATTCGACCACATCATCATCCCAAGAGGCACAGAAAGAGCCATTTCAAACCTCCCCTATTTGGTGTACATTCAGTGGTCACCACCGATTCTAACGATAATTAAAAAGCATTTCAAACATGGCCTTTGGACTGTTTTGGGCTGCCTAAACAAGGTGGGACTAATGTGAATGGCCTCTGCATCACTGATTCCAGAGTATTTGGAGCATTATATAAATTGATTGGTGCAAGGTTGCATTGCCCTTTATTCACGTGCCACACATTGCAACCACCAGCTTCAGTAGGAACTCACTTTCTGCCATGATTGGGACTGGCTGACAAAAACGAGCATGCTTTGCGTTCAGAAGAGTCTTTTTGGAGAAGGGTTTGGACATGTCTTTGCTAGATAAAAGCTATTTGGGTCTTTTATGCGTTTTCCTTTTATCAGACTTTATTTTCGCTTGTTCTGCTCATGGTGGAAAGCTACGTATTCTGAATGGAGAAACTCATCTGATGTAGTTGTGTGTAATTATTTTATGAGTTTCAACTGTGAACTAAGTGTAGGCAAAATAACAACATGTTTTTATGTCTTACCTTGGAGTAAGAGAATGTCACTTTAGTATTGTTCAGCCTTTTTCTGTCAAATATGAATGTTCCTATCAAAAGTAATGCTGCAAACAAAGTGTTTTTGACCCACATGGGTTATTCTGTATTTAGTGTGTAATGTCACCCATTGCAGACAGGTTTGTTATTTAACAAGGAGGAGTGCATGTACATCTTAGTTTTTCTAATACCATTCCCTTGAGAAGCATAGGCAACAAAGGGGATGTGTTACATTTTGTACAAGTACAATGGGCATCATCCTCCGGTCTTTCTTAAATTCTCCTCTGATAATGAGCAGTTCTCTCTGAATAAGAAAATATTATTTTCTACTGAATATATCAATGGTGTCTATGGTTATCTGTGTCCATCATGTTGAAATTTAGGATATGTAGAAGTTGTTAAGTCTGCGACAGCCGTACTTTCTGCACTGTCTTGTGGATGTTTTGCCACTCGGCTTCGGCAGTAAAAATGAGCAGCAACAAAACACTCTTAAGACTTAACAAATCCAGCTGCCTTTTGACTGAACACTTCTAGATATTAAATGACACAAAGAATCTTTCAGAACACATTTACAGGGTGTTTTATTTGTGCGACCTTTGTCTGCTCACATTGAGGAGTGCTAATTTTAAAAAATCAGAATTGTGAGGAACATAATCATCCTCTACTCAAAGATCTGATTTCAATAATGTTTAACATGGACTGGGCTTTTGAAACACTCTCCACATTGTCAAATTTCACTGAGTAGTAGCTGGTTGAGACATATCAATGGACACAAAGATGAAGACTGTGTGTATTATAGGTGTTTGATTTCTTGTTATTAAAATGCAAGAACAGTTTTGGGTGAGATGCATGAGTCTAGACTAAAGTGCTTTTGTTTCCTTCCACTTTATCCCAAAGAGCAGCCCACAAACTTCCACTAAAAGCTGGAGTGTTGTGATCTTCATTTTGTGTTTATTTTAGGGCTCAAACTCTGTTCTTGAGGTGTTGTACAACGATACATTATAGGATTTAGTTTTCAGATTTAAATTAGTCAAAATGTAAAAATGAGATGACAGTTTTCACTTTCAGTTTTTTTTTCCATTCAGTTATTTAACAGCTCTTAATTTCCATGATATATTTTCCTAATCATGGGTTATCTTTCATAACCATTACTTATTTAATCAGAAGTGAAATGCTGTTTTGGACTGAGCTTTCCTGTATTTTTGTGCCTACATCAAGAATGGTTCAGTTATGGATAATTTCTGTAAATCTAGTTTTTGTAAAATATGTTAATACAAAAGACTCAATAAACAGAGCTTCTACAGCTTTTTAACAAAACATCGTCACTTGATCCTTTTTCTTGAGCCAATCTCTGACCCCCCCCACCCTCTATTAACCCTTTGAAACCTGGAGCGGCATCATTTTTTCTTCCAGACGGCTTCCACGAGTATTTACAGCTTTGAATTCTGAGCAAATTGGTATTATTTCTTTCAAAAATATGAAAATAGGCCCAGACTCCTCTCTCTCTCTCACTGACAGCTATGTGAACAGTGCCAAGAAGCTGTTTGAACCTGGGCTTAAACCATGCTATAACCATATCTCACTTTCACTCTTACACTAATTAACAGATTCTTAACAGCTGTGGAGCAGAGTGATACATGCAGAGTTAAAACTGTTGTATTATGCTAAATATTACAAGATTTGGAAAAGTATTGTTAAAAAAAAGCAAGGGGAAAAAGAGAAAAGCAAGGGAAAAGCAATATTTTAGGTTATCATTTATCAATTAAATATTTAAAATGTTACAGAATTATAATTTTCAGTATGTTAACCAGGTCACTTAATTGTTTTTTGTTTTTTTTTGCTTTAATTTTTTTAAAAGACAATTTTCAGGTATTTTTGTTGTACTGTTTATTTTATTGCATTTATTCATTCAATCTATCTATCTAATTTTGGGTCAATTCTTTAGCCGCTCATTGCCTTCTTCCCATGTTTTTGACAGAAATCAAGCCAATTTGCTCAGGTTTCGAAGGGTTAACACAGACTGCCACAGACCTGCTTATATTAAGAGTATAGTATTTAAAATGCAACAAGCACAGTGAAGCTTGCCCCAGTGTGTATGGTCAGTATCCAATGCACTGGTTGTACTTTTGAGTTTATTAGTCCAATAAATAGGTGAGTATTGAGTGTGTGTGTGTGTGTGTGTGTGTGTGTGTGTGTGTGTGTGTGTGTGTGTGTGTGCGCGCGCGCACTGACCTGTGCCATAAGCAAATAGTATTTATCTGCTGACAAGGTTTAAACCAACATTTAACAGTGACAACAACTGATCTGGACGATGACTTGGTGTCATACATTATATGATGTAAATAAATAGGAAATGTTTTCTGTCATGTTAAAATCATTGTGGGATGTTTACTTTTAGCGATCCGTTGACGTCATTAGGGAGCGCCCCTTACCTCCTGCATCTCCGCCACGTCATATAGAAGGGCTCATGCCAGGCGGAGACAGCAGCTGAAAACACCCATGCTGTTCAGCTCAATGATGTAGCCCAACCTCCTACTACATTACTAGTAGAGTTAACCGGGTTTTCGCTGTACGCTGTCTGGGGAATCAACTGGACCATCTCTCCTGCTGTGTTTTTTACTGGTAAGCCGCTAAACCACGTAGCTAGCTGCTTAGCATGAAGTGCTAACGTGGGATGTGTGTGAAGTTATGGCTGTGGCGCTAGCTGGGGCTGGATAGTTTGCTTGAGTGGCGTCATGTAGCTATTTGACAGGACACACGAGAAAACTAGCACGCTTAATATGTGACTTTATATAGCTAACGATTGCTAACGTTATTTAATTAACGCTAACTTCATACATGGCAGCTATTTACTGACTTTAATAATGTGTTGCCTCGTTAGTCAGAAACACTGTTGTAATATTATTTGATGAACTTATTTAACAGGGGCAGGTTAGTCAAAGGTGGCACAGTGTACTATAAGGAAGTACTTTGCCGTATTGGTACATAAAAAGGCCATAAACACAGCCTCATTCTTATTAGCGTTGTTTGGTGATAAGGAAATCATGACGCATCTAAAGAGTAATTGTGTTTTGCTGCCATGGGAACTACAATCATGACGCATGTAACTCTAGCTATGTTCATTTGGTTTAAGCTAGGGATTTCACTACTAACTATCTACCAGGAGAATCAGATCTCTTTCAGTTAAAGCCACCACCAGCAGCACTAATAATGTTACCTGTTGGCCTACCTATGTGAATGGGCTTTTGTAGGATGGGCCCCTCTCATATTACCTATCCTGGATCAGATCCTGGACATGAAATCATGAATGAATGCAGATCACCCTAAGGTATATTGTAAGAAGATGTTAGTTTCAATTTTAGATCTTGGTGTGCCCATTTTTATGCCAGCTGGTTTATTAAGTAATGAGAACTTTTTACCAGGTGAAGCGGTATTTGTCAGGTCAAAGTTCTGTGTGGCTTAAAGCAAACATATTTCCAAACCTGTCTGACAGTATGACCAGGTTAACTCATTGTGCTCATACAGTATCTTAAATTGATTAGAAAAGGCCATTCTATTGAAATATGTCATAATTAATGCATTTTGCATACGCACATTTAAGGATGTGTGAGTTTCTGTGGACTTACTGGTCATTGTGTGTGTGTTTCCTAAAAAGAGATTGCGGAATGCTGCTAGACGAGACTCCACTTTTTGAGCCCGCCCTGCTCCAGGAGCTAGACTGGAGTAGCAACACTGTCTCCTTCTGTCCTCCCATCTCCCCGTCCAGCCCAGGGGAAGGCCTGGTGCTCAGGCCACTCTGTATGGCAGACTACAACAGGGGTAAGTCTGAGACTGGGTAAACACATTCCAGACCAGTACGTGTCTTAGAATATGAAGAACATGACCACCTTGAGAAAAATCATGTGAAAAGGACATTTTTGTTCTTTGCTGTCATAAAAGTAACATAAATAAAGACTTCACAATGGAGTGAGAGTTCCCCCAGACATGTTCACCTTCTTTTGTTTTGTTTTTATGCTCTAGGATTCTGCAAGGTTTTAGCTCAACTCACTCAGACGGGCGATTTCACAGCAGAACAGTTCATGAGTAAGTGCTTCTTTTATATAGGTCAGAAGTTATTATTTTGATCAGAACATTTACGTTAACAGTTTTACTTTTAATTACAGTGCCGCCATATTTCTAAACAGACTTTTTTACAAAGCATTTGAGAAGAGAAAGAACCCCAATTCTACAAAACACATAAAATGCCAACCAGTGTAATCAAATATCATAAGATTTTATAAAACACATATGTTGTTTGTTGGGTTTCAGAAAAGTTCGAGCACATGAAGAGGACAGGAGACTACTATGTTGTTGTGGTGGAGGACACAATTCAGGGACAGATTGTTGCCACGGCCACATTGATCACAGAGCACAAATTCATCCACTCCTGTGCTAAGGTAAATTACATCCCGGCAAGCGATTTGCATATATTTAACAATGGATACAACTGGTATTTCACCATGCATTTTTCCTGAAGACCAATCTCTTAAAAAAGTTACTTATTAATGTGCTGGTTATTAAAAATGGGGGGAATAATTATTTAATTACATTTACCACCATAAACCGAAAACAAATTACAGCTACGTTTATATTTATGTGTAAACATGGATTTTTATTGATGTTAAATATGATTGTAATTATGACCCTCCCTAATCTGTTGTGTTTGTAGAGAGGTCGGGTAGAGGAGGTAGTAGTCAGTAACGAGTGCAGAGGGAAACAGCTGGGCAAACTGTGAGTAGACCTGTGACACAAAGACTTTTTGTTTTGGGTTATTTTTTTTATGTTTAAAGGTGGAGTCTGTGATTTTGGAGAAAGGTTCTTGATATTTTAACTTAACACCTAAGTAAATATACCTCTCCTGTCTGTGCTCCTTCAGAGGCTCTGGTAATGTTTAGATGCTTTTTTATGTTTCATTATTATTATGGTGTAGCTCCGTCCCTTGTCAGCAAGGACATGGTGTAGTGTTGTGTAGCTCCATCTGAGCCACTTTTTTGATTCCTTTTTACAGAGCTGAGGCTGTGTATGAACATTAGGTTGTGGGGAAAAAAATCAATGCAGTATAGTATTGCAATATTTTGCGTGGCAAAATTGTATCAATACATTGATGCCAAGTATCGAAATTTGAATAATATTAATTCTGAAGATTGAAATATGATTTAAATTTTGGTAGTCAACTAGAATAGCAAAATAAATTGCTTTTTCAGTCCACTAGATATATTTTGTTCCAATTAAAATCATTAATAATTAATTAACAGACTTTCTTCTCCTATTACTTCAAACAGATTCTGACAAAGGTTTTCTTTGTCAATAATTTGTAGTCGAAAAACATAGAAAAATACAATATATCGTAATTTATTGTATTGAATTACTCTGCATATGGCGTGTTTAAAATCGCAATATTATTGTATCGTGATTTAAGTATTGTAATAAAATCGTATTGTGTGACCTAAAGTGATGCCCACCCCTAATGAATATCAGGGTTTTTTTAACACACACACACTGAGCAGACAGTTAGGAGATTTTTTGCTGAACTTGACAAAAAGCGTATGGTATTAGAATCACAGACTGCACCTTTAAGAGCCTGCATTTTTCCTACAAATTAAACAACACAAAAAATAATCACATGAGACTTATTGAGGAACTATCTTTTTATTGGGCCTGATTTATTTTCCTCTTCCTCTCTCTCTCTCTTCCTATCGCTGTAGGTTAGTTTCAGCTCTCACTCTTCTCAGCAAAAAACTGAACTGCTATAAAATCACACTGGAATGTGCACCCAACAATGTGGCTTTCTACCAAAAGTTTGGATACACTGCCTCGCACGAGACTTACATGCAGTGTCGATTTTCTGACTGAGGACAACGGCAGCTTTAAACCTCCTTTTTGGCGGCATGGACCACACCTTTTTACACCCGCTGACATCAGAGCATGGCATTGACGAATCGTCTTAAGAATTGAGACAGGTTTCCGAGAATGAGGGTGTGGTTCTAAGTTGTTTCTGAATGCTTGTCCTGATTTCATCACACTTGAGTAAACATAAATGTATGTCGAAGCCCTCCACTCAGTCCAAAATCATCCTCCGCCCTTTTGGTAACCACTGCTACCTCACCAGGGTGGAGCTCTATCATCGTCTTCCCCCCACCATCCGGAGAAGAATATCCGTTACTGTAAATGTAATGTTTCTGATTGTTTCACACAATTAATTTGTTGTGTACTAAACAGAGAAAATAGAAGTTATATATGCGACTGTAAGTAAATACAATTGCTTGAGAAATCAAGATGGTACCAAATTAAGTTATATTTCCGAAGCAACTACAAAATTTATAAATAAATTATTTACAGCAGCTTTTCAAGTTAACCACAAAACCAAGTATGCTGGAAGGAATTATTTAGATCATGATCCAAACTTGGTCTCACAGATGTGTTGCATTGATCATCAATGGCAAGTCACCAAAGAAAAGCAGTTTTGTTTCTTTTAATGTGATTATTGTAGTTATTTTTACTATGGATTTTGTTGGGGTTTCTTTTTTCTTATATGTCCTCCTTGGTACAAAGAACTCTATCAGCAGGCTTTTTTTAGTTGACAGCAGTGTAGCTGTATAACTAGAATGAAGATGAATACTACACGATTTGAAGCATTACTATCAAGTCAAGACTGTTATAATGTATAATATTTCTAGTGAACAAAAAGGTATATATTTTGCGAGGCAGTGGTGAGAACTTAAAGGATTTAGAGTTTTGTATTTGGTCGATATTTGAAATTTGATCATAGCTGTGATAATGATTGAAATGACTTTTGTAAATGAACTCTTATTTAACTTTTATAATAATGCTGTTATTCTGGAGAACAGGGGAACATATTTAATGCAATTTATTTCCAAATATGTAGTGGTCATAAAATATTCAACAATCTACTGTGGGTTTTCTGCTCATATTTTTAGTTGTTAAAACAAATGCGTGAAATGTGTATTACAATTTTAATTCATGTTTTAACTTAACAAATGCAAATTTGCAACAGCTGTGACCACGTTAGTCCATGCATCCCCCCTTTTTTTGCCAGTTGGCAGGAGCAGTTTATCAGATGTCCTTTCACTTGACCTTCATGCCAAATCTCAGACTACTATAGCAAAAATAGCTCCTGCCATAGAGTTTGAACATTTTTTGGACCAATCAGCTACAGTATGGGCTTATCTACTGATCATGACTGCAGCAAACACTTTCAATCCACAGTTCAAATGGATTATTTAGCAGGATTCATATGCCTCCAGAATGTGAGTTGGCCATTCAGTTAGTTCACCATTGTTTCGTTTTTTTTTTTTTTTCACGTCTTGTCAGGTAAGTGGGTCAGGAAACTACTTGTCGAATGTATTTTTTTTCCCTTTGCCCTTTAAATAATTTTATTTATTGGTGGTTATCAAATAGCAAATACTAGTTAAAAGTCATGAAAAACGGCCGTTTGATTCCCCTTGGTCTCAAAATTGCTGCAAACTGAAAAATCCAAAGTTTGGAGTTTCACCCACATCCTCTAATGCCACTCAGCCAAAATTTGACTCAACTGTCTCCAGATCAGATGAAATGCTATCTTGAGCATCTTCTCATAAACTTTGTCTTTACCTGCTGTCATTTTCTCGCAAGTGCCTGCAGGCTACTGTGAAGGTGCATCTCCCAAAGTCGAGAGGAAAGCGAGACCACTCAGTCTTTTACTACTTCCATCATCAGCTCTGGAATCAAAGTATTTATTTTTTTACTACTTGCCTGATTGGTCAAGTAAGTTGCTAGATTAACTAGCCCCATGTGACATACTACTTACCACTGGCAATCCTTAATGTTGTACCCTGCCTTTACAGTAAAAAGGATTTCAGAAAACATGACCAAATCTTCCATATTTTTATATCATTTCTAACGTAACTTAATTTCCATAAGCTATCATGTGAGTGTTGTCAATGCAAATTTGTTTAAAAATAAATTCTTATAGATTTCAGCCTTTTTGGTAAAGCATTCTGCCACCAGAGCTCGTAACACAATACACAGGAGAGCAAACTAATAAAAACTCATGTTAGTCACTGTTATTTACTGTTAGTTACTGGTATACACAACAATGTCTCCAGGAGGTTTTTTTTTTTTAAAAAAAAGGTATAATTTGTGTAACTGTAAAATGTGACTAAAGAATAACATTCAATAATAGTATTTATGAACAAAATACTAGTAAGAAAATGTGTAAAATTGTGGCACAGAATAACATGTTATAAAAACACAGCTGAACAGGACTCAGTCAGACTTGTTTTTATTAAGCAGTAAGTTGTTATTTTCCATTCCTTACTATCCCACATTAGACCTAATATTAGTCCATAATCCTATTACTCTCAAAATAAAGGCATTAGCTCTTCCTCTTCTCCTGTTCTCCACTAGGCGACATCCTGGCTACTTTCCCTTTTGCTGACTGCTCCATTCTGGTCATCTACACAAATTCAAGTATCGAAAGTGCATTATTGCAATACTGTCCCGCTGCAAATGCAAAAATGCTTTAAATACTATAAAACTGCAAAAAATCTCCCATCAGTGCATACAGCTTGAGAAAAAAAAAAAGGACTTATCAAATTGGCCCGATCCCCATCAGTACTCCATGTCTCAGACATGAGCCGTCCCCCTCCCACCCCAATCCCTTCCCCTTAGAAAAAGTTCAAATATTTACATTTTTAATCCCATTGAAAATGTGGAAAAAAAATTGAGTGCACTGTGCCACACAGCTAAATATCAGCAAAGCTCATCCGTTCTGTGCTGCTGTGACCTGCATCGCTCCAAAGTCCTCGTCTTCCTCCAGGCTGCGCTTACGGCTTCCTGTTACAGAAATGTGGAGACAAAGAAGACTAACTGAACAAACTGCAAACGTCAACACACACAGTTTAATAACTGTAAACCCCCCTGGATCAAAGAACTTCTCAGAGCCTAAACACCTTATGGTCTTTACTGCATGAAGTCGCCACCATTCAGGGAGAACAAAAACAGCTTACAGGAATATTCTAAGCTCTCGAGGGCTCCCAGTGTTTGAATGTTGGCATCTGTTTATGTCTTGTAAATGAAAAGTTCATGACATTGAGTGAAGATGAAAACTGAATTATGAAATCACCCACAACTGATCTGGCTTTCATTTGCTGATTTTCCAGTGAATGACTCCATTGTGGATTCAAAGAAAAACTGCCAACTACTACTAACTGCTTTGTACAAATGTGCAACCCACCTCTCGAACATCTACACTAAACGGTGGTGTACTGTTACATTATGTCAGCCACCCTTTGAAAAGTACGACATATTAACAATTCCTTATGTGTCTGCTAAACACAGAACTCTAGAAACTCGAGATAAAAGGTGTTACATGTTGATGATATTTTTGTAAGTTCAGCATCAATATAATCTATGAGCTGTATCTGCAAACAAACTTTACATTTTGGATTTTGTTGCCTTCACTTGCTACCAGCCTGTGTTGGTTTGCTGTACTATTTTAGTGAGAGAAAATCATGAGAATGGGAGGAGAACCGTTTCAAAAAAGTACGATTTCTCACAAAAATAAGTGCTGGTTGGTGGATCAGATAGAAGCCGGATTAAACACAGACTCTTGCTTATGCCACAAATCCACCACTTTCCGCTCCATTTTCACAGTAAAAGACAGCTGAGACTTGTTCATGTTCCTGTGCCTCCCTGGAGTCCCCTCCATTTTTACTGTGCTGCTTCCTGTTTGGTGCTGGAGAGAGTGCAGCTATTTGGTGTTGACAACGTTCACATCATTTGAACGAGCCAAGACAAAAAACTTTTATGAAAATATTGAACATGTCTGATTTTATACGGGCATAAAAAAGACTGAGATTTATAGACTTATAACCACCTTACACTAGATGATTACGATCACAGGAGCTTCCCCACCAACTGAGGTAAAACTCGTGATTTTATCCCAACATTTAAAAAATTGTCCTCAACAGTGCCTGAAAAGTTGTTTGGTGTAAAGCCAGCATAATGCTTCTCTGTGCCTAAATGACACGGTGCCAGTCAACCCTGTTTTTTCTTTTGTGGAATAAGTCTAGCTGAGAAACAAAAAGACAAAAATAACTGGAGGAGACAGGAGTGGCTGAGCAGGACCGAGTGAATCATGCACTAACCTGGCATCCCAGCTTGTAACGAGAAGGACCTGCCCAACTGCATTGGTGACATCATTTTGATGGTCAATTTGGCTAGGTAGATCGCCTCGTATTCCTAAGACAAAAAAATCATTATTATAACACACTGAGTAATTATTATCAGTGTGAGTACAGGCAGAAACATATTGTATGTTTTAATGTTGTGTTTTCAACAGTGAAGGTGACAGTCTCATCTTCAAGTACTTAAAGAACCTCTGACATTGTGAACAAGATACAGCACTCACCTCCACCACCTTTAAAATAGAAAATTTATATTAATTTCTATATAAAACATGTGCCTTCGTATGTGCACAAACACATGCTTGTAATAATTTAAATGACTCAGAAAGAGACGACTCATCCCAATGTTGCTTGCGAGCCAGATGTCCAAATACTAAGTGGCTCACTAAATGTGGCCAACAAATGCTGACTAATAGAAGACTGCAGAAATGCTTTATGGGTACTTACAGACAGGAATATAATTTCTGCAGTGTCACGCTCAGAATAAAAGCACATTCTGTAAGATAGCAGCCTGACACACCTTTTGAAAAATCAAGGAGCTCATTGCAGTACATTTCATTAGTAAAAAAAATCATTAAACTTTACCGTGACTTTTTAAGACCTATAATGATTTTTTTTTCTTGCCACACTTATCTGGTGTTTTTTCAGACATATCAGATTCAAACATAATTTCAGCTAGCTGGCATTCATTGAGGGATGAGAGAACAAGAGACATGTAACGCAGGCAGAAAATGTAGAAACTAGTGTCATGGTAGATGTAACGTTATACAAAGAAACAGAGCTACATGTTGTTTGCAATTACTGATAATACATTTGCAGTAATGTTACATTACGTGTAAGGTGATCCACAAAAGATTAATGTAACAATTCCATTACACAACAAAATTCCATGAATTTTCCAGGCTGTGAAAACGTGATTGTGAAACTCCATGACTTTTCCAGGTTTTCCATGACTGTGGGAACCCTTGAGTTAGTTGTGCATTTACTTCTAGTAATACAGAAGGAACTGATTGGACTGCACTTTAATAAATCTAAAGCCCTGTATTGGAGTAAAGACTTACCTGTAACTGATGCACAAAGCCCACATTGGGATTGATGCAGAACCTCCTCTCCTGAACGTGGCTGAATGCATCCCTGTAGAGAAAATATTGCAATTGTTTTTTTACAACTACAGCTACTGAAGCACCTAGATATGCAAATGCAAACAGCAAAACCTAGAAAAAAAATACTGATAATATCCACTTGTATGTTATCAATACAACTGTAATAAATGCTAGACATAATTGTGCCTCTATGTGTTAATGTGTATATTCTAACCATTATGCTGCAGGATGCGTACACACTATTACACGGTGTCTTTTATGCTGTTTTCCATATTTATGCTAAAAGTAGACACAAAATCACACGTTTATTGTAGAAGTTAGACTTTTATTCTAATAGGATAAAATCAAAAGCTGTAATTTGATGTTAGAAAACAAAATCCCTCACCTGTATTTCATTCCAAATGTTTCCATAAGGTATGCAATCACTAAGGCAGCACTGAAAGAGTACACAAAGGACAGACACAGTTTTACATTGGCAGATGTAATTTGGGCTCTGCTGCTCTAGCCTCATAGTGTAGTCAAGGAAAATTATGAATACAATATCCAAGGATATTTAGAAAACTTGAGCAGTTATATATAATGCAGAAATTCAGTGCATAATGAGGTAAAATGTCTGTGAAACTATATTGTGAAAATCCGTGATATCTAAACACAAAACAAACCTCACCTTCTTGATATCCCTGCATTACCATGAACAAGTACCTTTCCTAAAAGACAAAAGATTGTTGATAAAAGCCTTTTTTCTACTCGACACTCTGAATAAGAAAAATGGAAACTGCATGCATCCTTACCTCCTGTTGCTAAGCAGCCGTCAATAAATTCTTTAGTCTGTCAGGAGGAAAATGAAACAGTGTATCAGCAATAATGTAAATGCCACTTTAAATGAAAAGCTTGATAAGAAGCATGCATAAAGCCCACTTTGCAACTCACTGAGGGGAAAAATCGTATTATGTTTTCCACTGGATTGTCAGCAATATCTAACACAAGGTATCTGCAAAGATACAACAACATTTAGTTAATTGCAAGAAAGCACCTGATCAAACAACACTTTGTTTCCCCCAACATTGCACACAAAAATGCAGTGTGAGTTCTCACTTACCTAAATGTATGAGGGAAATTAGGTTTGATAAAATTGGCTTCAATGTCTTGGCGGACACAAACAACATGTGTTATGCCCTGTCTCTCGAGGATTGGCAGCTAGACAAAGAGAAAAGAAAGAAGTAATATGAAGATGAGCAAATAATAGATTATTTTCTCTGCGTCATCGCCTCTGAGTGTCTGTGGTTGAATTCTGTCAAAAAAAAATTACCTTGCTTTTCATTGCAGCAGAGTAGGGACCTAAAAACAGTCCCGGTAATATCTCCTGTAAATAAAGACAGAGCCAGACATCACTAACAACACCGGCAGTGAGAATTACCCAAACCTACAGTACAAGCACACAGCTAGTATATCTATTTTAAAGACAATGACATTCAGTATAATTGGAGCCTCTTAATATTAGAGATGTTCCTCACTAATTTCCCTGATGTTCAAACTGTAGTTGACTAGACTATAAGTAAGATAACACTAAAATAGTTAAAACTGACAACAATTTAATCAATGAGGTTAAACACTATCTAAAAAAAATTGTGTGTAAGAGACATTTGGAATTTTTTATTTTTCAAAAATGTCTCTAACCAGTAAACAACCGTCAGCTGTACTCGACTGTCACGCTTTCAATCAAACAAAACTCTTCTTTATGTCACACACCAACATCAATAACTCAAAACATACTTTGGATAACAGAATTTTGTGAAATAAATGGCACACCCTGATCACATCACCGTACAAACTAGCGCTTGGCAATATGGAGAAAATCTAATAGCAGTTTTTTAAAATCGGCATTGCAATGATATTGTAGGGTTGACTATTGGCACTTTATCAAAAGATTCGATTTTTGATAAATAATCACCAGCAATGTGGATATATCGACTACATGTGTAAAGGCAAATAAAACAGCTACAACAGTCTGGTAAGATCAGAAAAGTACATGATGTTGCTGTATAAAACCAGGAAAACACAACACTTATGTTATTTCAATATCCAGACTCTAAGACGATATCTAGTCAAATATCACAATGTTGATATATTTCCCAGCCCTAATATCAATAGGTTGGTATTAAACGTTCATTATTAAACTGTGGCCACAACCTCAAATAGAAATGTGATATTTTTTATTCTAACACACGTTTTTATATATTTGTCTGAAACTGAATGACATTATTGCTGGCAGAGATTGTGATATCACAGATACTTTCACCAGTTTTCTTTCAGAGATCGCCATCAAATGTGTGGAAAAAACCCTGGGAATCCACAGATTTGGTGCATAGTGAACCGCTGCCAAGCATTATTCTTCCCTACACAGACTCATTTTACATACCTGCATGTCTCGTCTCATTGGATAAGCCCAGTCCTATAAAAAGGGGAATTTAAAAGCAAGGTTAGAAGATGATGATGTGACAGTTTCTGAAGGTGTTTCAGCCCCCGCACAGAGAGAGAAAATAGTACCGGTGTTGCACTGAAGCATGTTCCCCCACAGAATAATGTTTCCCACCTGTTAATGCACGCCCCTCCCTCTCTGGTTAGGGTTAGGGTTAGGGACTGTTTGTTATTTATGAGAAGGTATGGGTTAAAAAATAGCAGTTGGGGGTAGATGAGGGACATACAACTTTATAAGGTACTATAATGTATTTATTTTCACAAACCTCTGAACTGCGGATTCAAAAGGCATATTTTCTTTGTTAAGGTTAAGAAATTAGATGCTTGTTTTGGTCTAACGCCCTCACTGTGTGCTACTTAGTGAAATGTGGTGAAAGGAGGGTGACTGATTTGGATAATGATTTATAGAGAGGCTCATGAAAAAAACAATACAGTCACACCCCAGCCTCTGATGAATAAAGTACAGTCCCTTCGAGGATTTGCATCAGGTTCATGTAGAGTTAGCTCACATCGACGGAGAAACGGTCTTTAATACAACACCGGTTTACTTTGTGTACATACGTGGCTAATGTTTGGAGACAGTGTTTCCACAGTGAACAGTAACGTTAGTGAGCTCAGAGGAGATACCGACACAGACATGTTCAAAGAAAGACCCGAGTACGTTTCACAGACCCACGACAATGCGTTGGACTCAAAAACACACATATTTCCCTGCGTATGTTTTAGCTGTCAGACTATGATGCAGGAGTGGAGGTTAGCTGAGGTTAGCCTCACAGACACAGTGAGCAGCTCGGCTAACGCAGACGGTTACTGCTCTCACCAGAAGCTCCTCCTTGGTCGCGGGCAGAGACGGAAACTGAAGTTTGTTGTCCTCGTCCATCCTGCTGTCCGTTCGGGCACCGCCGGCCCGGCTTCACGCCCGATATCGATGTTTCTTGCGGCGTGGTTAGCTGGACAATCGATGCAATTTGTTTTGAGGCTCCACATGCATGTCCGCCATGCTGTCCCCTGACAGATGTGTCACGTGACCGCTCGGCAGATGGCAAACAGGGCTCCTGGACAGAAGGGGGGCAACGGCGACGTCCCGCGGTTGATTTAGGGAGAGCACATAGCCGATGCCATTTCTTAAAAACGCTGACTAGTTGAAGGGTTCAATTAAAAAAAAGAAAAAAAAAAAGATATATAATATTTTTGTAGGATAAAAATTGAATTGAAAAATATAATAATTTAACATATTTTGAAATTATTCATTTTTTTATTGGAAATATTACATTCATAAATGTAGATGGTATCAAAAGAAACCCAAAATACAAGAAAAAAATAGAAATAGAACATTACAACCCAACATTACACGGACTGAAAGACGGCAAAGCTGAGAGAACAGTGGGCTTTTTAATTCATTAAACATTTTTGATTGAAACTTTGGTCGATATCCCTATGTATGCATATGTAAATAGTGGTATATAGTTTGTCTAGCATGGTTTTGACTTTGTTTTGTTTGTTAGTTTTTCTTATGTTTTGTTTGCAGTGTCCCTATTTGTTACAGAAAATATATATATTAATAATATACAAAAATCTAAATTTCTCCATGAATGAACGGTAGGCTATATAATTAATTTGCTCATTATTTTAACCAAATTTTACAATTAAATAATTATTTTGTTTTTCAAAAAATCTGATCTAGATAGGCCTACATATCTTAAAACAACATCAAAATCAATATGCAATAAAACTAAACTTACCAAAACTATTAATTTATGCAAACATTACAACTTTATTGTATAGTGTGTGTGTTCATACTTGTGTCTATTTTATTTTATTTTATTTTTTTAATTTTTATTTTATTATTTATTTTTTTACCTAATTATCTCATTATTTTCATTTATACATTTTAACGTACTGTTTTCATTTGTTTTTTTTTAATTAAAAAATCAAATCTCGCACATAGCTGCGAGAATGACACACGAGGTCAAGGGTTAAACGCACCGAAAGCACCAGAAGCACTTCGGGAGCTAGCATCACACCCGTGGCTAGCATTAGCACATAGTAATGGGTAGAAAAACATGGTAAATGGAAATTCAACCAGCAAAAATAGGACACGTCTAGCTTGGAATTTGAAGAAAGAGACATTGAGGAGAGGAGGACGGCACGAAATCCCGATAACAATGCTAAGCTAACAAGCTAACATTAGCCTTGCGGCTGGAGCTCCGCAGCTGAGGGATCGTTTGTTACCGCAGCTTCAGCCTCCAGATGATCCTTGAAGTGAGAACAAAGTATCTCTCTCTATATTGAGGAGTGTCATCTTGAACCAACGTCGACGCACCATATACGTACGGACCTACACGCGGACTGCCTGACTGAATGGAGGTACAGCGGCCTCAGGAGGGTCCGCACCGGGACGCGTCGCCCGCAGCTTTCGGTGAGTCCAGTGTTGATGTTCGCTGCTCAAAAGCATCAGAGTTGGCAGTTGCGGTTATAAGCGCAGTCTTGTGAGTCATTCTGTGTCATTTTGGTGTGATTAATCAGACTACGCTTCAGAAACATTCTTTCTTTTGCTGAGTAAGTTTGCTTTGGGAAATGTTGGTGCTGCGCTGTGATGCGCATGGTTCAGAGTTTTTTCTGTTCAGGTTGGAGTGGTCAGCAAATTTGTGCCATCAACGCGTGGGTTGTTAAGCACAATCATAGTACCGATGTATCTTGGTTATCTATTTATCTATCTACACACACACACACACACACACACACACACACACTTGGGATAACCATCTCAGAAAATATTGCTTTGTCACGGTATCAAGTTATTACAGAATTATTAATACACATTTTTTTCAGCATGGTACAAAAGCAAATGTACATGATAATCTACAGGATAACAGTCAATTTTCATTCCACTGTATACCTTGAAACTAGTATAATGTTGCAAGCCTAATACACAGGCACACACAAAATTATATTATCATGATGCTTAGGTCATGATACAATATTATTGGCATTTTTAGATGTTTTGTGACATGCTAAGTTATTTGCCAACAAATTGCATCATATTACCCTTTTTTCAAATGCACAATACTATGCTGTATAGACCCTCCTCACGCACACACCCCTAGTGTAAATGTCACTATTGTCTGTAATCAGAGCTAGTAAATTCACAGCAGGGATGACCACACAGCCTGATATCATCTAAATGCAGATTACATTCATTATCAGCCTACACACTCTCACTGAACTCTCTTTTTTCTCCTCTTTTTTCCTCTTATCATCATCTCTATCTCTTTCTTCTAATCTCTGTCCAGTCTTCCAGTCTTTTATTTTTTATGCTCTCACCCCTCTCTTGCATCCATCCCTGCTCAATAATCACTTCAACAATGACTGATTACAAGAGAAGAAAAATCCCTGATCTAAAACAGAGCGCATGAATAATTTCTAGATGCTTGTTTGGTCCCTCAGACACGTTGTCTGTTTGTTGTTGTGTGGCAGTGTAGCATTTTCTGATTTTTGTTTACCGTCTGGCCCGTGGGAGGGGATGGCACTTTTTCCGCAGATCAGAGGGAGATGTTATCTCACAGCAGAACTGCTCCAGTCGGCTAAAGCTTGCATGTGTGTTTTCTTGTGAGTGCATATGTTTGTGAGTAACATCTCATAGCTTTGCAGCTCTACTGGTCAGCATGCGACGAGTCACTAAAATCATTTCTTATCAGTCGCAGGGGCAGATACATCCTCTACTGCTGCTCTTCCAAAATCACACACACCTTGAAAATAAGGTTTTGAAGAATGTCAATACATGCACTTTAATTTGAAACAGTTTCTAAGATTGCAAGTGTATCTTCTTTCAACTTTATATCCTCCATACAAATCGTTATCTTGCTGCTTAAAATAAATCCCTGAATTATTTTCTCCCTGTGAGATGGTTTCCCTGTAGTGAATGCTTTTTGATATTGTGTTGTTCCAGCACGAATCAGAAATTAGCATCCATGCCAGATTTCTTTGGCAGAAATGTCATGGCAAGAGATGAGGGGGGAAAGCAGAGCATGAGTGAGTAAATAAAAATGATGGAGGGAGAGGATAAGCAAAAACACAGACAACCATGACTATGTGTGTTTGTATGTGTCTACTGCACTTAAAATACTAGATTGCCATTACAGTAGCAGGTGTCGCATAATATTCTGCAGTCACACAAAGCAGTTCACTTAGCTTCTCAGAAAAATATTGTGATTTTCTTTTCTTTAGTATGTTATAGGGCAAATTAGTTGTTTGTAGTTTTCTGCTGAATATATTACAGTGGGAAGGCACACGAGGAACAGAAAGGCCATTTGACTGAGAACATATGTCATAACAACAAATAATATTGAGTACTATACATTTTTGACAAAGAGTCACTGATATTTCATCTTTTTAAAACACCAAGTGCATTTGTCTTTATCCATGTTTTGCCTTCATGATATGGAGGGCAGCAGACAGTTGAAAGGGAATGTGGAATGACAAGTAACAAAGATCCCTCGCTAGACTTGAACACAACAATTATGTGATCAGCATCTTAACTCCAAGTAACACCTGGGCACTGTAGATTTTAGCAAATGTTTAGTCAACAGTTGTGCATATGCCTGGGTCTATTTTCAGCTGCAGATTTGTTTGGCTAAAGAGTATTTGAAGGTAAAAGGATGGTGAATGTGAAGCTCACTCAAAATAAACAGCGCTAGTATTCATTGTAATGAAGATACATGTGACACAGTGCAGCCGTGAGGCTCTTTTTGATTGTATTTGGACAACAACAGAGCTCTGTGACATGATGGAGTGAAATACTGTAAATCAGGCTTTAGCTAAGACGATACTTGATAGTAGGACATGTCATTGTTGGACTTGGTCTGTTCATGGGATTTGTTGGTAGTGGGAAAGGGATCTGCAGCTGAATTCCCTTTAATGCCTTGTGGCATTTGCTACTTGGGATTTTTAAAAAAAATTGATTACCTTTAATTAGATTAATTTATTTAATATACAAAATTAAACTGGGTGCCTTAAGGTAATCAGTAAAGGGTCATTTAATGGGCTTTGGATAAATTAAAAGGGTCTTTTCACATTAAAAATCCATTAATATCGCTGTAAACCATGCACAAAAGGCATTAAAATCCCTTACTGCTGCAGTACATCAACACACATATAAAAAAATAAAAACCCATGATACCAACCCTTCGTCCTTTTATGGTTAAAAGATAGGTTAACATAATTCATTTGTCTGTCTGTATCAGAGACAAGTCAAAGTAAAGCTAAAACGTTAAGATGCTGTTATTCCCACTTTAATCCAATTTCCATAGTAAATGTTGGCATTATACATTTCTGCAAACCACAGATATGTAACATATGCATGTTATTATGCGGCAGATATATTGAAACTTGATACATTAAACTTTTTGTTTCGACATATCCACTGAGGTCAGTGTGCAGATAGGCACAAAATGCCTTGGTTATGCTTAGGAAAATATCATGTTTTGGCATAAAATACCTGGTTTTGGTGCCATAATCAGCCCTGGAATTGCTGAACAGCGGCCTGCAGTGGTCTTAAATTTGACAGCCATCTCACCTGTCTCATCTGAAATATCTGAAATAACATCTGTTGATAGTGACTGTGTGTTAAAAGATTTCAAAACATTTGATAGCACTTAGGGTTAACACAGTTTTAAGGAAAATCAGTACAATGAACAAGCAAAACACTAAGTAATAAAAATAAAACACTAGTAGTAAAAGTAATGTCCTGTAGAGTTGAATGACAACAATATATCTGCGGTGAGGTTGATGGGGTTGAACTTTTAAAACTCAGCTCATAGCCCTGTGGAATAAAACTTCCCTGTCTATTTTTAATGTTTGACATTTCAGAGGGAATCGTCAACAAACATCTGCCTATGTTGTTGCACATCCTAGTGGTGACAATACAAGTTAATGGGATTTCATTAACAACAGAATACCATCATTTCTTTATTGTATGAGTATATCTCTTTTGAGCCTGTTAAAGTGTCATCTTATTTCACAAATGAAAACCACAAGATATACTCAACCTGGGGTCATCTGAGAATCCACACGGTCTATGGGTCATAAAACCTGCAGCAGAGAGAAGAGAAGTTGACCTGTGTTAAACAAAACTCAGTGTCCCTTTTAATGGCTGAAACACTGAGATGCATAGACTGCATTTTAATCACCAGAGCGTGTTATGGGGTGTATGACAAAAAGAAAATTCAAAACCTCTGCAGGTATTGAGTTTTTAGGGTGGAGGATCAGTTGACGTTAGACAGCATGTGCTGGTGAGTTATTTAAACTAAAATATACTGTATGCGTGCAACTAATAAGTCTCACAGAAAGTGAGACTCTTAACAGTATTATTTTTAATCAGGTCAAACTGTTCATGGAGAATTCGTCGCTTTCGACCTCAGTCATTTAAAAAGATGTCCCATCATCATCATCTGAAGACGAAATTAGGGTAAAATATGACAGGATTTACCAATCAATTAAGAGGGAGTTGAGAATATCGCATAAATTTCCTTAAATCTCAAGTAACGACAGGCACAGTAAATTACAGCTGCCACATTGGAACCCAACCGGTCACTTGAAGGTTAAATCTCAAACAACAAATGCACATAAAAGCTTAGGAGAGCATCTTATGTGCATTACATGTGGTTTTCTCAGTACATTACCACAGTAATGTTTCTCACTGGTGTGCATCTACAGTTTTCTTGTCTTGCTCTTGATTTTAGACACGTGTTAGGGTCTATCTTCTGACAGGTTCTGGGCAACACAACAAAGTGTGTATGTATACGCACAATACTGTGCATCCAATGTATTAACAAATGCAACACAACTGAATCATTAACTCTGGTTTCCATTAAGTTTAATTTGTTTCTGACATGGGAAAATTACTTTGTCTAACAAGGGAAAACACACTGCAGTGAACCAAAACATGCCCTTTAGGAAATATTGCAATATTATAAAAAAAAAAAACACCTTTTCTGGTCTCTCTTTTGGGTTGAAAATCAAGCTGCTCACTTTGTGCTCCTCCTAGTGTTTTTCTGGTGCATTAGTGTTTTTGGATTTGTGTGTTATTCACTGTGCATCATTTTTGTATTTGCAGCATGTTTGCTGTTGATGTATTTGTTTTCGAATTTCTGCGAGTTGGTTTTTCATTCATGGCATGTTATCGTTTATGTATTTGTTTCGGATATTTCTTATGTGTTTTACGAATTGGCATTGTCTCTGATGGAAATGTTTTAGGCAGTTGAGGCACGTTAGCGGTTGTCGACCACTGTAGAAATCACAGTGGACTGAAGTTAGGCTCCTTATTCTCAGCAGTATCCTCATCTCTTTAGTCTGGATGAATTATTGAGGAAAGTCTTTCACGTTGCATTATGGTTATTTTTGACTTTCTACTTTAATCAAATATCAGAGCAGATGTCTATGGAAGTAAATTGATACATTTTGATGATACTGATTCAAATCCATTGACCCATTAATGTTTGTAAGGTGTTTACAATTAATTATGGTGAATTACGATTATATTTGGTGATAAGTCTTTGATCTGTGAGAACTCTGAAGAAACTATCCCTTTGCACAAACATCACAAACAGAAAAACTTTTCATTCTCACAGATGACCAGCGCTCTCACCTCAAAGAGATTGGCATTCATGACAACACAACATCCCACTCCTCCACTTCAGAGAAGTAAATCATACATCATTTTTTAAAAAACAACTTTCTTGGGATGATGGCTGTAAAATGAGCAACCCATTCAGAATAACAACAACTCACAACTTACATACTCAGTCCTCTTCTACCCAATCTGCTGTACGTCTACCAGATGTTGTTTATCTACAAACCTTCATCTGTGTCAAGCAGCACCTGAAGGGTCACTTCTATCCCATCGAGGTCCCTCAATAATGCTGCTAAGCTGCGTAGGGATGATTTAAATATAGGGCAAAATAAATAACAAATCAGGCCAATTACATCTGACACATTCACCAAAGCAAAAAGAACTACTTGGTTTTACAATATTAACAAGGTAGCTTCTTTTCTTTATCATGGACTCATAATTAACAAGATTGGAGACATGTAATCTGACAGGGATGGCCTTCATGTGTTATTCATGATTTCATATACATCTCAGTGATTTTCATCTTCTTAGTTAATTGTTAACTGGGGCTCTCATTCTGGCACTTTACTGATGTTCTTCATTTTTCAAATTATTCATCCATGTACCTGATGACAGTCAGACATTATGTGCGGTTGTATTCCCCTGAGCCCTGTCTGCTACACAGTGGATGTGTGATGACAAAATTAGCCTATTAAATTATGTTTTGTTGTGGTAAAACACTTGTATTTCTCAGCAGGCATACTGTGAAAATGCCCCCAGGGTCTTCTTTGAAAAAGGAGATCTTAACTCATGTACTCCAGCAAAAAGAAACAGATGGCCACTGATCTCCCTTATTTAAAAAAATATAATCATATTACAGATTACAAATGCATGTTGCTTTGTGAAATGAAGAGATCCACTTTTTTTCAAATTTTGTCAACATTTAAGGAGTGCTTAAAAATGAAAGCATTGTAACTTAATAGGAGCAGATGTTTTTATGATTTAAATGAAGGTAGGGAGGTGAAAGTGAAATACGGAACAGAAATACAGAGTATATTAAGCCTCTTTGAGGAACTTTTTAGCTGATGTTTATTTATTTTATCTTCCAGGAACTAAAGAATAACAATTGATAAACAAAACCAAAGACGAGCTGACAGCATTACAAAGCAATCGATCAAAAGTTGATTGTTTTTTCGTAACTATAAGATGAAAAACTAATGAAAATGGTAAAATACTTTTAGTACAAACAGGGAAACAATGGTACCTTTATTATTTGCCCATATCTACAAAGGTAGATCCACTGAATCATGATTTTACAGTCAATAATACTGACAGCGATACAGCAGCTACTGTACATGATGAATGGAGCTAACAGAGGCAGTAAAAACATTACAGCAATTTGGTGAGAGTAAGGTAGAGGACAAACTAAATATCCGTCTCAAACTTTGCACATTGCGCCCAAAGGGGCCAGTATGGAGTGGCATTATTTTCCATAAGTCATATTCATGGCCCATGATATCACTTAGGGAGGAAAATTCAAATCTCTATGGAGAATAATAAACTCCTCCTGCCTTCTTACAAAAACTTTGAAACCTCCAACTATTAAATGCCGTCAGCGTTAGTGAAAACTTGGGGAAATTGTACTGTCCCGGTGTTGAAGCTGATCATGCATTCATTAGTGCAGTTGCTTAAGGTGTATGGGTGGGTGATTCTTTGAATGCTGCTGTGTAGTTGATCCCAAAGGTACTCAAGAGGGTTGGGGTCCGGGGATTGCAGTGGCAGAGCATACTGTTATCTAAAAGTTTTTCAGGTCCCTCTTGGATGATTCTAGCACTATGATAGGGTGCATTAGTCATAGGTAAGGACTCCAAATTTAATGACCTAAGACTCAACTTGATTAAATTAACAAAGACTTGCAACTTAACTTGGACTGAAACACCAGTAACTCATGTCTTCACTTGGTCTTCAGCCTTCAGACTTGAGAATACTTTTTACCTTCCCCTAAGCCCAAAGATGAATGAGTATGTTTTTTCCTCCATTTCCTGAATAAGAAATATTAATGCTATTTATTCCCAGCAAGTCGACACCTAATTTCCCAGATTCACGTTGTTTGAACCAACCCAACCGCATCCAGTCAAGCTGCAGGAGAGAAACATAAGGAACTAACATGGTTTTACTTAGCGCAGTTGGAAATAATGATACCAAAGATAATTTGGTTTACGTACACAAAATATGCAGCGGTCAACAAAAGATGAACTGCAGTATGCAAAATGTGCTTGTCTAAAATTACACATGAAGATGCAACAAGTTTCAGCTTTGTTCAACATTTGAACTTTCAGAAAAAAACAGTAAGTCAAAGCTAATATTAACATGGTTAGTGATCTAATGCTTAGCTAATGTTAGCTCAGCAGCTAAGGAACTTTTAAAAAAACTTGTAACGAATAAATCAGTGATGCATGATATTGAATCTTTTGCCGATATATGATATGCTGATATAAAAACAACTTATTTGGCTGATGATGATGACTGAAATCGATATCGATACATCCACTTTCCCCCCCACCTAATTTCAACGATCATCAAGTCTCTTCTGTAGTGGAATTAACATCATATTATGCATACTGTTATATTGTTATATTGTTATAATGTTATAATAATGTTATATTCATTTATTTTGCAAAATAAGAAAAATAGTTCAGCTTTGGGTTGATGTTTTGTACATTTTCACATTGTTAGTAATAATAATTAAAAAAAAGTTGGTTTGCGGTACTGGCAGAAATCAGCATGTTGGCTGATTCCAATATTTCATTTTAAATTCACAGATATAGATGACATGTTGATATTATCGTGCATCCCTGCAATAAATGCAAATTTTAAGAAGCGTTCATGATTTTTGCACACTTCACATTGGGAATACATTTGTTGAAGAGTGCATTATGACTTGTAAAGGACATGAAACTCAAAGTTTGACACTTGGAACTTGACTTTGGACTTGTTAGTCTTGACTTAGGATCTGACTCGGTACTTGCAAAACAACGACTTGCTCCCACCTCTGACATTAGTTACCTAGAATTTCCCATCATGCCCTTGGGAATACATGATGGCCATGAATGGATCGAGACAGTAAGGATATGTATCAGTATCAGAATGGAATATCAATTCTGGTCCATCAGAGCTGTCCTTTACAAGGATGACTCACTTTACTAAAATGAAGGCTATTGTAAAAATCACTCAAAAGGTACTATAATGACTGATGTGCTCAAAGAACCAATTTTATGTCTTCATCTCAAAGCGTTGGTGTTACTCTAAGAAAACGGCATGTTTGATTCTCTGTTTGAGCATTAGCCCTTGCAGATCTCTTACACTAGATGGCAGTCAAACATTAGCATTCCAAAGCCACAAGGAGCACTGAGAGCAGCCGGTGTTTGGCATGTCCATGGATGGAAACTTCAGGTGTCAATAAAGGTTTGTTTTTAGTGATTATGCACATCTCTTTGTTCGACACATGGTGCTAAAAACAGTTCATGAATGCGCTCGCTCTTGCGCACCTTTCATTTTGACACTGCCGTCAGCCCAAGGGCTCTTGAGTTTGGCTTGATGAAAATTGGCCTAGAGCTTGAAACATTATCAATATTAAAGCAGATTAGCAGACTGTCTCTGCTGGCTTTTGTTGGCCTATATAGCAGAACATCAGTTAAATGTATTGTTAACTCATGGCTGTTTAATAGAAAGGCTTTACATAATTAGAACAAAAAAATGCATGTTATCTTATGCAATTTTTCCATTAACACAGTTTTTTTTCTAGAAACCTGGCTCATCATAGCAACGGCCTAAACTCTTCACCCTACAAATTTTACAGCACATGTAGACAGACACTCCGCCATCGCCTCCGCCCACTTTCACCCTCTCACTGGTTATTGAGTCTGTGGTGGAGACTCAGCACATCATTACTAAATTACTGATTACAGATGTAAAGCGATATAAATGAGGAGGTTGCCCCTGATGCTTAATTGGAAGGATGTAATAACGGAACGGTGATATGTGGGCCCTTAATTGTGTGTTTACTGCACTATTTATTGGAGAGCGACCCTCCCCTGGCTGGTCGCTGATGAGGTGAGCCGTGTTTCCGCTGGCGTGCTATCAATCCTGCTTCATTAAGGACACACAGGATAGGGAGTGAGAAGAACACAGAGTTTGCCTTCCAGCTCGACGTGGGCAGAGAAGTCAGTCCTGTTAATGAATTTCAAATTCCCACTGACTCGAAGTGCAAGTAGAAAAGCAAGAGATCATAACTTCTTGGCTGATTCATTGCCTTTTTTTTGTTAACAGCGCACATTCTGGTATCTAAAATGGACTAAATATCCAGGTTTCTTTTGGGAGCCATCCTCCTCCACTGCTATTCTGTTATCAGTATGGAGGCTAGTGGAGACTACTTGTGACATCGACCCTCCCATAATAGATACCAACACTGTCAACTATTGCAAAATAAAGTATTAAAAATGTAGCTAATCCAGGATGGATGCTTGTCCCATCACAGTATTCAAACCTCCTGAAACGCAACTATGTTTATTAAGTACAATTTAGTTAAAAAAACTTGTTACCAAAGAAGTCCATGACTTTGTATGTGCTATTGACACCCATAGCATGGATTATGTATAATCCATCAGTATAAGTGTGGTTGCTTTTTTTAAAGCTGTAATATGCAGGATTGTCTGTTACGGTTACCAAACACGCTTCTTAATGAATGTGAAAGTAAAAGCCCACCACAGATCCACTCTGGTTTGGAGTTTGAGTATTTATTTCGGCACTGTGTCTCTTGGATGCCTGCTGCTTATGGATCGGCACCTGATGCAACCTTTTTATAAAGACCTGACCTTACCTGAGCCCTGTGGGGCTACACACCCACAAATGTGTCGAGTAAAGATAATAATAAGAAAAAAAAAGTTATTGTTTGTTTTTTGTTTTTATAAAGGGCAAATTGCATTTCAAATAATTTTTTGAGCACTCAGGTGCGACTTATGTTTGCTATTTTGACTTTGAGGAGGCACATACAGCTTCAGATAGTTGTATTTTATATTTATTTTAAATACTGTCTCAACTCCAAATTGTGTTGGTGGGTTTGAAAGACATTTTTTCCTTAAAAAATCACCAAAATCACATAATATATCATGGCCAGAAACTGTAAAAAAAGAATTTACTGTTAGATTTTCAAATTTCCCACTGTCCTTGAACATATTATGTGAGTCAAAAGCTTCTGACTTAAAAATGACTTCATTCTGCACGTCTCATTAATTTTTTTAAAAAGTAAACATTTGCACTGACCAGCTCCTCTACGTGACATTAAATTCAACACACCTTTCTTTCAATGCCAGGATTTCGTTTCCCTTACTTCTGAGTGAGTCTATATATTGTTTTCAAGAAAATCCTACATAACATAGCTGCAGTTATGTTTATTCTAGAAAGCATGCATTTAGTACTCTCATGTCCATTTCAGTGAAAATGTCAGGGCATTAGTTTGGATTTATGTCGTCTTCTGGTAGCAGAGTGCTTTCTTAAATCATGTGGCTATCCTGGACCTTCAGTGTCAAGTCTTCTCTCATAAGATTATTATGAGGATTTTTTTTGTTCTGAATCTGCAAGCTCCCTTTTGGAAAGTGAATACTTAATATTTGACCGGGAATGCACAGAACTATTTATACATCTAATATCTACTCTATATCTTCAGTCTGGTATTTGATTAAAGTCGCTGGTAAGAAATCATAAACCATGGAAATGTGTTAAACTTAAAGATGATCAGGGTTGTCATGGAAACCAGATTTTACTGGCAGTTAATTATATGTTCACGTCTATGTATGGTCTGTACTGATGAGAAGGTTTTTCCTTTTTTGTGTCGATGCCATCCAATAAAACCAGTAATGCCCAACACGGCGAGGTAGCGTTGAGACAGCAGATGAGGATCACACTGAGGTCCACACCGCCACGCAACGTATATCGCGAGGGCTTAAGTCAATTATCAAAGCAGTCTGAGTCATTACCCCACGTAAATGTCTGAATGAGCTTTAGCTGGAGAATTTGTAAGATCTTGCATTAAGTGCTCACCAGGCTAATTGCTCTCCATTTTAAAACAAGCACTGAAAATCTAACAGCTGTTGCAAAAGGAATCATTTTCACTCTGGTTAGAGTCGGCTAGATTTATCTGGCTGCTGTGGAGATTCCTTCACGTCATTATATATACTGCATTCATGGAGTCAACTTTATTAAATGGTTTACATGGCCTATTGATTACTTAGTAAGTTTTGATTGCTTTGAAGCCTCATTGTTCTTAAAATCCGATGATTAAATTGACATCAGCAGCCAGAAACAAAGATATCAGTCTTGGCCCTCAAAAACACACAGTGACTGAAACATAATAGACATGTTCGCTTTTATGATACTTTCGTATTCATCTCTAGTTTCTGCTTGTGGGTGTCACACATTTCGGAATTTCCCAGTCTTAGGGAGAATGCATAGTTGCCCATGGGAAATATACCCGAAGCTTGCATAAAGCACGGCCAATCAAAATAAATTGGAAAGGCTCCTGTCACATCAAGTGCAGCTGCTCCACAGTCATGTTTACATTTCTGACCTCCCTGTAGAGACATGAAAAAGGACTTTATACTGGACTTCCACTCACATAATTGGCACTGCATCTATTTGTGGACCTATGTTGTACATGTAGTATTTGATACGGGGAAAATACAGCCACGGATGTGTTTGAAATAACAGATGAGTCACTGTCTACATGGGGGGTAGCCTTGTTACTTAGCAGATCAAGTATGCAAAATCTTTGAGTTAATTACACACAGTGCTATTTATGTTATAGTTTATCAACCAAATGTCAAATTAAATGAAGTCTCCTTAAACCAGCTGCAACAAAAAAAGCTGCTTACATAATGTTAATACATCTCTACTAATAATATAGCTAATATGTAGATAATAATCCTAACAAGAGTCATTTTTATGCACGATGAGTACTTTTACTTTTGATACCATAATGGGCCTACATTTTACAGCTTATACTTATTGACTCTATATGAATTAGCAATTTGAATGAAGACTTTAATTTGGGGTATTTTACATTGTCATGTTGCTACTTTACTTTTTACAATAACAACAACAACAACAACAACAAAAACAACAACAACAACAACAACAATAATAATAATAATGATAATAATAATAATAATAGTAATTATAATAACTTATCTAAAAAAGTTAGTGTTTCACAAAGTGCTTGAAAACACACAAATACAGTTACAATAATTAAAAACAATTTTAAGTGCTGAGAAAAACAGTGTGTGGAAGGACAAAGTTAAAAATGAGGCGTTAAAAGGAAAAGGTTTCCTATAAATAAAAAATCCAGATCATAGGGGCGCTGATGGCAGAAGCCTGGTCAACTTTGGTTACTAGCCTAGGGCGACCAGCAACAGCAGGCTTAAGGATCTCAGGTCCTGGAGCACATAGTCAAAAGCTTTGGAGGCCAAACCATGTTGAGCCTTAAATGCCATTAAAAGAAACTTAAAATAGTTCTTAAAGGTAACTGGCAACCAATGGAGGGAGGCAATTAAGAGTTACGCGACCCACAGTTTGTCCTGATATGAGTCGCAGTTTTTGCTTTGGTAAAATATATATTAAATATTGTGAAATTATAAAAATATCATTTCACCGTTACAACATTTTACAGTCCGTCAAACACAATACACGATACACACAATAATAATAGCTTTTGTTCACGTTGTGTTAAAAGGTGTAGTCTGGTAATTTATGTGGGCATAGTGGTGTTGTTGAATTGCATCTTAAGTGTTTGTATTGTTTTATACTATAGAAGACAAGAATAACAATAAGGCAAAAATGGAAATAGAGGCAGCACATATACAGTATTAAGCTGACCACTATACGGCTAGAAGAGAAAAGAGAAGCTTATTAAAAGAATAAAACACAGTAACGGAGGAGCGAGTGGAAATAGATTCTTTTTAATAATATATTTTTTGTGATTTTTCTCCTTGTATCCGGCTTCAGTTCATTCCACGTCCTTTTGTCCGTTGCTCCTCTCCTCTCCTCTCCTCTCCTCTCCTCTCCTCTCCTCTCCGACATGTCTTTGATGCGAGGATCCCACGCCTTTCACCCCCCTCTCCAATCCTCTCGGGGGCTTATTAACAGACACGCAGTTCTCATGTTTTATTGCCTATGATAAAACTTTGCCTCTGATCTCTCATTACAGGCCGGCTCTTTGGAAATGGGCCCTGCACCCTACGGCTTAATATTGCCCGTAATGGGGCAAAAAGCTAAATGCACAATCTGAGTGTGTCGGGTACATACCAGGTCCCTGTGCATTAATAAGCCATCAGTTTATCTCGGGTTTGGCCTGATTCTGGTCTCTGTACAGATCTGACATGGGAATACGGTGGTTTCTGCTTGTAAAGTGTGCTGTGGTTTCAAATAGTTATCATATTCACACATGTAACGGCTGCATATACATGCAAACATACTGACATGCACGCACAAGCATACACTCACATGTGCTCATTTACACATATGCAAATGCGCAAAAATATGCACAGCTGTGTGCAGAACAGAAACAGAAGTAAAAAGACACACTGTCTGATTTTTTCAGGCTGGTGTGTCTTATGTGTTTGCACAGATGTCTTACATGATGTATTTCATGCTGAGTCTGTCTTTCAGCTCTCTGGGGAAAACAGCCATACTCTTTTAGTCTCTGTCACACGTCTTTCCAGTCCCTCAGGGCGACATATAATGACAAGAGACCGCTGGCTTAAGAAAATGCAGTTGGCTGTCTTCTTCCTCCTTTGCCTCTTTGCTCCTCTTCAGTCCCCATAGGTTTTGATTTTAGGTCATACATGCATGAAACAAGTGCAATTATTGTTCACTTTAAAGGAAGGTCATCCATCAGGTGGCCTCAACCCATTACTTTTTTATCTACTGCAGAACATTGTACTGATACCGCAACACAGATGGTGATTATATTGTACTCTGGCTGATACAGGCAGCTATATTTTTATATTTATTTTTCTCTATTCCAGTAAAATAGAGAATGGTTAAAAAAGTGGGCATTTCTTATATTTATTTACATTTATTATACTTTGTATGTAGCTAATTGATTATTCTTTACATGAACAATCAATTAATCAATTAATCGTGATTTAAGAAAAACATAAAAACTTATACCAAACAATACCAAAATCATTTTTTTCTCGGTCAAAGCTCACAGCAACATTTTACATGTTCAGCAGTACAGGCATCCAACAAAATCAGGTTTTCTGGCTGCTTTTATTTAAAAATTACTTTAACATGCTTTTTCAATCATCAGAATTGAAGTATTAGACATCCAAACCAGTCATGAAGTAAAAAATGCTGAAAAATTCTTAAATGTGCAGTTATGCTGCAGCCGGTATCAGCAGACAACAGCAAACATTTATCAGTTATCATGCTAATTCAACCTGCTGTCAGGCAGCAGCAATCCAAAAAAGAGATATGTCGCAGTTTGTATCCCAGTACCACATCACAGTGAAAGCTCCCAGTCTTTTCACTGATAGAGAAAGTTCGAAATTCCACATAGAATGCAGGGGGACAGACAAATGTCCCACCGTCACTGAAAGTGTAAAATAGTGAGACCACTACACATCTGGATTGTGTGTGTGCGCACTTTATGTTCTCAGTCTTGTCACCCTTGTTGATCCTGTTTTAATGCCCTTGTTATCAGCCACTTTCCAGCACAGCTGCCCCTCATTTACTAATCAGCCTCTCAGTGTATAAAGTGCAGACACATGCTTTTGCCAGATTGTTTATTGCTGCCTTCAAATGGAACTTTTGAGCTTGTAGGAAATCTTGTACACCGTATGCTTGGGGTTCAAATGGTTAATTCGAATAAACAGCTGCTGGACAATGCTGATTGTTGCCACCTAGAAGCCACTGAGGCTAACAAATTAAGCAGTGTGTGAGTGAGCGGGTAATGGATTGCGGGAAATGCGACGGCATAAAAACAGAGGAAAAAGATGAGGCTGTTGAGAATATCAGCATTTTGCTTTGACATATTATATAATTCAGAAGAAATGCTCTGTATGACTAAAATTGTAATATATTAACTTAACATTTGCCAAAAAATGAACCTTTGTGGTCCCTGCCATTTCTGAAAATGTTAACACATCACGACTCGTGAACCTCATCTTACTTGGCAAGAAAAAAAATCAGTGTAATCCCAAAAATGTTGAACTATTCCTTTAACCTGAGTTTAGTGCCATCTGTGTTTCATGAATGTCCAAGGTGTGATGGAACGTGTTGGCAGTACAAAAGTATCCCATTCTTGCCAGGGGTCAAATCACAAGTGAAACATTCAGCATATTAGTGTTTGTTTGGTCCTACAACTCAACAGAAAACAATATGTGTCTGTCTTCCTAAAAGTTTACATTGCTTTATCAATCACTCGTATACTCCTGCTCTCAGGAATTTGGGAGGAATTACAATCACAGTTTAATCAGCGAGAGCTGTTTGGACAAGACCACACTGAACTGTCAACCAAAATAATGTATCAAATCCAAAATCCTGGGCTGTTGACTTTTCAGTTCAGTTTGGAGTGAAACAGAAGGATGACTTCAGATTTTACATGGTCATAGTCAGAATCATACAGAGCAAGACTGAACTGAAAAGAAAACCTCTGAAGGAAAACATTTTATGGTGATTTCCCTCTAATTTTCTTTAAAAACAAACAAACAAACAAAAAAACAACCTGTAGAGTAGAATAACATCAGAAAATCGACATGGCGATATTTGGGTCATTCTGAAGAGGACACTTGAAAATTTCAGCAGACCTATTAAGATTTTTCATGACGAGGATTTTCAGGAAATCATTTGGATTTTTTTAAATGAGAATTCAAATATGAGGAAATTATTAATAATTTAGGGCTGACTTTCCCTTTTAATTTCCTTAACAACTGCACGGCAAAGTAGAATTAAATATTACATTACTATAGTTGGGGTCATCCTTAACAAGACTACAATGAAAATTTCAACAATTCTTTAGAGCAAGACACTTATTAGTTTAATTAATGAGAGTTTAAAAATTAGGACATTTTCAGTGTTTCACAATATAAGTTGAGCTGACTTTCCCTCCACAGTTATATACAGTGAATTCAAATTGTATATGGTCATAGGAACATTTTTACATAAATGAATTTCCCTTACATCCCTTTTTTTGCCCGTGAGGGTATCAGTTTAATACATGGCATAAGAAAATGGATGTATGGTGTGAGAGCGTGTGAAAAGTGTCAGTTGCGTGAGTCTCACAGTGAATGCGTTACAGTTCTGCTTTGGTTTTGAGTCGTAGTGGTATCAGCAGTATAAATTCCAAAAAACAAATAACGTCCACACACAAGAGAGTGCCCCAATGAACGTTTATTAAATTACCTCCACATGTGTGACGTTTCGGGCCCTACTTCATGTCTGAAAAAGGGCTATTGCATCTGTTTTCGCTTTGTCCAGCACCTAGTCTTCACTACTTTTGGATGTGCGCGCTCTTTGAACTTATCAGCAGTATAAATCCCATTAAAATTACATTATCTGTTTAGAAACAGCTGTGAGTGTCACCACAATGAGACAAGCGGGTCCACCTTAAGGGAGCCTGGTCAGTTTGAAGTGGGAACCTAACTTAGCTTGCTAACTTCGGGGCTAACTTCTGTCACTTAAATCCGCAGCTAACGAGCTAGACATGGGAACGTGTCTCGAGTCTTTCAGAGTTGTAGCATTTATTCTCTGACAAACAGCCTCAACTGTTGACACGTCTAACAGCCGCGTTTCACATCATACTCTCTGCTCGTCCTGCTGCAGCATCACTGCCACCATCACCGGCACATACACGTCTGCTCTCCCTGCTCATGCTCGCTGTCACTCGCGCTCTCTCTCTCGCTGTCTGGAACCGAAATGAGACGTTTCAAAACAGCCAGAGAGGCAGTGTGCTGTGGCTCTGTTTTAAACCCGTGCTGAAACTTCTGTTTGGACTTTGGAGCACGAGGAAAGGGTGCGCTTGATTTACAAAATAAAAAAAAGACAAAATGGGAGCAACATTGTTAGACTCATCATGCTGCACATAATCATTTTATCTTGATTAACCTTGTTTTGAGAATCCAGGGAAGCCAAAATCGTAATCGAATTATAATCCGATTCATCGCCCAGCCCTGCTGCACGCTCTTATGGTTTTTCAGAACATATGTTTCCTCCTGGTCTGGCCTGTTGTCAGTCTGCCAGCAGAAAAGGAGAAGTAGAGATGAGGGGAATAATTAACAGGATTTGACAGGCTGCTTCCTCCAAGCGTTTGCTCCCGATGTTTGATTGAAGAGCAGAGTGCGAGGGTCACACGTGTTGCCTCTGTCTTTTCTCTGTTACTGGCTTCACTGTTCTTCTTCCTGGAAATTGTTAGGAGTTGGAGTGGCATTAAAAAAAGATGACCCACAGAGGTCTAAACCCTAAAAGAGTTTGATACCTTCTTGGATGTGAGCTGTGTGGTCCTGTTTGTTTTGCGAGGAGGAAGGCAACGAAGAAATTCCAAGCTGCGAGGCTCCTTCAAACACAAACCCACACTCTGCGTGTCCCAGCAAGACTCTCTGCTCCTTTCATGCACCCTGTTCAAACATCGTCCACAGTTTCAGCTTATCTGTTCTTCTGCAGGTATTGTTGTCTTGTTTGTTGTCATTGTTGTGCTTTTTCTTTCTCAAAGGGAATAAAAGTAATTGATCGTGAAAGACCTCACTACAGCAACACCAGCACTTCCCTCCCAACACCAGCAGCTAATGGTCTATTCCCCTGCTCTTATTGTGTTGTAGAAGGTCCCCAGTTCTAAATAAGTGTCTGCATAATGGTTTATCTTTTGGAAATATCTCATAATTCATTATTATCATATCCACTAATATGCTACCAAAAGCAGAATGCAATATCGCTAGAGCTGTGAACTAAAAACAAATAAGTAAGCGGCACCACTCTCAGAGTTTTTCCACATCTTTCCTCTCATTAATAAAGGTAATTAAATCAGGGAATGAAACACATCCATAGAAGAGGGCTTGGCTTTAATGATTACTGCTGGCACTGCGCAGTCCGAGCAGCACAATAAAGTCAGGGAACCTGAAGACTTAATTAGAAGAGGTGCCATATTTACAGGCGCCCACCCGTCTACTGCCACCTGAGATTTGCTTGATTACAGTGAGACTGGAGAAGAAAATGAGGTATAGAGGGAGGGGGGCAGGGGGCTTTAGTCCCACAATTACTGCCTGGCTTTCATTAGGCTAGTGTTGTGATATGAGGGCATCTTGGTAGCATGCGCCTCACCCCTGGGCCTTTGAAATGTAATTTTTGTCACACACAGCAAGTATTTCTCCACCAGCTACACACATACATATATGCATACACAAAGTGAAAAGTGTGAAGGCCTTTGACGGACTTCAGGGAGATGTAATTTTGAGTTTGTAAAGTGATGAGGGGTCTCTGGACACACAAACACACAGGCATAATCATATGCGTGTACACAATAGAAATACATTCACACACACGTACTGCACACACAAACAAACACACACTCCCATTTGTCTCAAGTTATTATGTGTGTGTGTGTACTAATTACTGCAACATCAGCCGCTGGCCACCGCTCGCTGTAGATAATTTCACCCCCCCCCACAGGCCAGTGATCTCTGTTGTGTGTGTGTGTGTTTTTTTTTCCATTTATGCATATGCATTCACTAGTGCACTCTCAGAGCACACAAAGCATCTCTGCATGTTTATCATTGGGTTTTGCGTGCCTATGTGTCTGTGTTAATTTCTGAATGTGCTACACAGTGCGTCAGATTACAGAGACGGTGCTCTCATCAGCATGACCTTGGTGGTTGTAATCAGAGGTATAATTGCACTACAGGACTCTTGTCTAACGTGGGGCATGGAGGCATGTTGCTGAGTTTTTGTTTATTGTTGTTTTAACTCTAATGGAGGGAGACATGCCAACTGCCCACTCACACACAAACTGTACATGAATATGTAACCATACAACATGCATACAAACACACAAGCACTCGTATCTCTGTAATGTAGCACCTGCCCACATTTCTGTACATTTCTAACACCTGGCGCATATACTAATACGTTCCAACTTCTCTCCCCTACTGATAACATCTGAACCCAAACTGTGAAGTTTTTCAATATTAGATTCATGTAACAGGTGGTACATGGTCACAGCCGTTGCCAAAGACACTTTCCTGTAACCGTGAAATTTTTCTTGATGGTGTAAAATTGCTGCTAAACAAAACAGCAGGAAGCTGCCAACATTTAGGGTCAGTAAGTCAAGATTGGAAGAGTGTGAAGATTAAGGTAATTGAGACATCTAATTCCAATACATATTTTCTTCTCTCTGCTTGAAAGTGAGCCAATCAGTGCGGTCAACTGGTGTAAACCTTCAAATCACATGGTTCAAGACCACTGTCCACACCAGTGGTTCCAAAACATGAGGTGGTCAAAGGAATACAGTTTGTCTTTACAGTAGGAGTTAACAAGCCACGGGTGCATCCAGTATATTACAATAAAAAACACAGGGGTCTCATTACAGAGAAACTTCAAATTCCTAAGGGCTTGTCCTAGGAATATAGAAAAAAAACCTGCCTGAAACAATTCCTAAACTCATGGTTGTGTCCTATCCCATCTCTGACTTATTATTTTATATTCCTTTTATAATACTGACTATGACTGTAAATTTGATTCTTCAGTTGTACTGTAATGCCTATGTTTTTGATAAGAATGCACACGACTGACTCAAAATTCATTCTCTTGACAGTCGATACCAGTTAATACATGGAGGAGACATTAAAAACGTCATCATACAGATTCAGTCGTCTTTCAGTCAGCGTGTTTCAGTGCTCATGTTGCTCCCCATCGTTAGAGTCATTGAAATACAGAACAGTACTGCTGCCAATTTGGCATTTTTAAAAAAACATTTGAAGACAGGGTTTATTCTAACCTTATTTAGGATCTCTGACATGGGAAATCCGTAATTTCAGATGGTTCTTTAACATCTAAAGTTCTTTCCTATGGTAAGATGGAATTTTTTTTTCCTCAATGCAGTCAGGGAACGTGTTCCTATTATACCAAAACTCCTAAATGTCATCATAAACTGAGATAAGATAGGATTTCAGACGTAGGAAGTTTCTGTAATGAGGCCCCATAGTGGCATCTGGCTTACTACTGTGATCTTACTGATTGACCTCTTCAGAGTATCTGCAACAATCGTCAAGCGTTATGTCAGCATATCTTATAGGAAATGAGCAGGCTGTTTATTTATTATCCCTCTGGGTCACTGTGATTGCATAGTTTTACTGATGTTATATGACGATAATACATTTACAAGCAATAATTTATTCCCTGAAACAGTTTGATATTGTGATTAATCATGCGAGTGTGCTCCCAATATATTTAAACATCTGTTGTTTAACATTTTAACTTATCTCAAGAATCATTTCAATCAAAAATTTGTGCAGAACACATAAAAACTCTTTTTGTGTATGACAGGGCAGCATAAAGAATGTCACTTATATGTCACATGGCATGAATTGAAGGTCTTAAATTAGTACTGATGCAAATTTTAGTGAGAATTCTTAAGTCTTAACTTTTCCTGTCTGGAACTGAGATTTAGATGTCCCTTCTTGAACAACAATTCAAGGCGTCGTTAGCTTGATTGATCGCTCTCACCAGACAGGCTGTTCGAGAGTCAAAACTTTAGGCAGAGAAGATTGATAGGCCTGGTGAAGGAGGTAAAAATGCTACAGAGGCAAAGAGGCGCTGCAGCTCTGTAGCTGTCCCCCATACTGTCAGTCTTGTCGTTCGACGAAGAGCTCTCCACAATGCTCAGACAGTCAATTCTTGAACTTTGAGGCCATTATAGTCGCTGAGATTTGAACAAAGTTTGGATGGAAAGTTGCTACACTGAATATGTTCATCTCTGCAGGCTCTGTTGGTGTTGATGTATTCCAAGCTCCCATTTTAACTGTGAATATTTTACCAATTTGAAGTGTTTTGCTTTAACTTTATTCAGTTGGATGTTCGATAAAGTCCTGAGCAGTATTAATGTCGATACCATAGTTTTATATCTGAACATGTGATCAGAATCATGAGTAAGCAAAAATTTTAAGGTCTTTAAATGAAGAAAAATGTCACAAAATGTCTTATATTTAAGCGGCCACCTCTGAGGCTGAAAAATGAAGCCAGTGCAGAAGTGCCCAAAAACTGCAGTTCCTTGAGTGGCCACTTGAGGCTGGCTCCAAAACAGAAAATATCGCACCTTTACAGAACAAATAAACATGCTGACAGCCTTTCAGCATTCATAACAACTATACGGGGGGTTTTATGAAGGCCCAAAGTTAAGCATATTTAACTCATTGAGTGCCAGCCCTATAATATAATGGAAAGTGGCTTGTGCCAGCTTTTCTGGCCATTTTGAGTCATCTTTCAGGCACTTAAAAACCCACAGTGTCATTATTACAGCTCACTTTTTGTACGGATTAAAAAAACAAAGTATAACATGTTGATTAGCAGCTGTTTTTGAGAAGAAGCTTTTTATTATTACTGTAGTGATCAGAAGAGCTGGTGAGCAGATTTTTTGCCTTTGGACAGAGCTAGGCTACTTATTCTGTTTCTAGTACTTGTGTTAAGCTAAGCTAACCGGCTGCTGGCGCCAGCAACATTTTTATCGTACAGGCATAAGAGTGGTATCAATCATCTCATCTAACTCAGCAGTAAGTGAATAGGTGCCCCAAAATGTCAAACCATCCCTTTAAACATATTGCATCATGATTAGTCAGGTAAAAATAGACAGTCTAAGCAGTCAGTGAAAAGATATGTCAGAGATCTCAATGAGTTTAGTTGAATGAGCCTCTCGCAACATCAGGTAGTTTGTTCAGACGAGCTTCTCCTTTCCAGATGTCTCCAGTCTCGCACTTGCTGCATTTTTTTGCTCTTGAGGTTTTGGCAAAGAGTGAAAATGTAGAGGATAAAAATTCTACTACTAAGTTGCAGTAATTTATGTTCAATACCACTGCATTTAAGAAATTGTATGTGTTATTCCTTTGGTCTACATTTGTCCAATTAATATTAATGACCGCGAACAACTTTGAGCCGAAGCCAGAGGCTAAGGAGCTGAGACTCATCAAGATGTAAAATCCAGAGCTCCCTTGGTGAGAGTTGCTTGCATTTACTGTATCTTCTACTGGAAAATTCAACACTTAAGGTACGCTCTGTTACTCCCTTGGGGAGATAGTACGGGCAAATTACTTCCTGAACTTTCAGGCCTCCAACAAGAATGCTGAAATTAGTAAGTTTCCAAACAGTTTTTACATACTGCCTTAGAGGACAGCAAATAAATCGTGCCTAAATGTGGATGTGTGTGTATGTGTGTAAGATGTAGGCTTTAGGCCAGTTCCTTTCCTCTCACTGAACCCTGCTGCCTTTCAGGTGTGAAGAGAAGGAAATGACTGAGATTCAGGCATAGGGCGTTTTTGGGGAAAAAAAAAAAATCACCACACTTAGCAAAAACTTTTAGATACTTTACAGGTCAAGAGTGTTAACCTATTATGCTTTTATAACAGAGGAAAATATACAATTTACCTTTTCACTTTTATTTGCCTTTTGTAGGCATCAATGTGTGTGCAGGTTTTGAATCAATATTCAAGAGTCAGGGGGGGATGTGACCAAAATGTGTGGATGAATTGGGAAACTCTGCACTTCTAACACTATTTAAAAGAAATATTTGACTAACATTTTATCAGCAGCCTACAGTTTGAGTTTACCACTAAGCTAGTTAGTTCACCTGCTCCTTAATGGCACTTTAAAAGGAATACAAGCTACAGTAAACTTTGAAGAAATTTATTCTTCTGTCTTCTTATGTCCTGTGGACCCTGGAAGAATTTACACCTGATACTGAACTTTTAAACAACTGCAAAAGTGCAGCATAATGGATAAACTAACGAGAGGACATCTGGATTCTGGGAGTAGTTAATGTTGAAGGTATGACCTATCCAAACATGTTGACTTTATTATAAGCTAACTCACAAACTTTAAGGGATCCTTTCCCACTTTACACTATCAGTTTTAAGCCATACAGACAGAGTGACGGCATCATCACAACTGATGTTCGGTAGCTGTGCATCAGAAAGATGCATCCTCACTTTAACAGCACGCAGACCTGACCAGGGGGGTGTAATGTGAAGCAAGTTCAACAGAGCCAGGCTTTCTTTACCTTAGCTGGCTTGACAAACCCTAAAGCCGTAGTCAGAGATAACAGGCACTGAAGATGGTTATCAATTTGTTCTGTTAACCCAGGCTTTTTTTTTAAGGCTCTGCGCACAGCCCATGAAACAGGTCAAAAATGATGTGTCATTGGACTCTTAAACATGATCAATTGAGTGCAGCCTACTTTGAGAGACAAGCTGTCTGCAAATAGTGACCTCGACTTCTTCGTAAGCTCTACTCCTCGCTCCTCCACAGCTCCAGACTCTCGCCCAGATGTGGTCGCTTCTAGCTCCAAACAAACTTGTGACAGTTGAAATGCAGAACATACAGAAAAAATCAAACCCTGGCTCCTTCCTCAACTCCACTTTATGATAATAATAAGGTAATAAAACAATTGAAGTTAGTCAATAGCGCGGAACAAAGGCCAGACAAGAGTTAAGGCAGAATTAAATAGGAGATTCGAGGCAGAGGCATACGAGAAAAATACAGTAACAAAAAAGGCAGTTGACACAAAACTAGTGGTTATGAAGGTTGGATCGTCGTTTTCATAAATCTGACATTGGAAAGCTGTGGGTGTACGGCAGTTTCTGAAGCTTTTCGCCCATCGCGCAGGCAGTTCTGAAGGAGCATACTGGCAGCTTTAGAGCTTTATTTGCAGAGACCTACAGGTGAAGTCTTTAGATACCTGCAAATAAGTGATTTGTAACGATGAGCAGGAGAGTGTCTGTTTGTGTCTGTCAGCCATTTAGTCGAGCTCACCATGAGTGTTCTTGTAGTGAACGCTCCCCCTCTTCACAGAGAGCCCCCCTGCATGCTAAAACACGGCATCCTCCACAATTAGCATGATGATAGGATCCACCATAATGAGACGACTTATTGCCAACAACACATGCTAATGATAATTGTAATAGCGGCAATCATTTCCGTGATACTCTCCCCTCTCATTTGCATTCTCTGTTTGCTGCTTTCCTCCTCTGCTGTCTGTGTTTTTGCTTTTGTACTTTTTCATTGTTATTTTGTGTTTGCACTCCACTGTACTTTCAAGAAAAACTTTATTCCTTCCTTGTTGCTTCTGTAAAAACTTTATTTGTTTCATGTCTCTCTCTGTACTTAAAAAAACCCTATTTATCCACTGTCTCTCTCTGTTTCTCTCCCTATCTCTCCCCTAAACTTCTCATTCCTATTGTTTTCATTCATTATTACTTCCCTTGACACAAAGTGCCTGCCGGGCAACAAATCAACATCTCTTTAACTTTAGCACCACTTAACTCGTATTGTGCTTATTCTGCAGCTTGTTTTGTTGTGGGAGATGGAAACAGGGTGTGATAAAGTGATATGGCGCTGCAGCGTGTGCGTTGGCTGGTTCAGACAGGGACTTAAATCAGTGTTATTGTGCCTTGCGTGGCCGGGTCGTTATGAAATACAGCTGTCAAGTTGCTGTAACTCAGTGGAATTTCCACTGAGACCCGACATTATACTCAGTCATGAAGGAAATCATGATTTGTTAACTGCTTGTTAGTCATAAATAAAACCCTAACACATGTAATGCATTGTTAATTGCTCAACTTATGAGAGACCGAGGAAAGCTGAGGGTTGCTAAGTGTTCATCTTTCTGCATTACAGTGAAGTTCTGACATCAGGGGAGGGGATACTTTTTGTGCTGATAACAAAGTGCTTACCTGGACTGTCAGGGACAGGAGTTTGTTCTGTAGTACAGAGTAAACCGAGTTATCAGTTTATCAAGTGTAGAGTCCGTTTCAATCCAATGCAATAGACCCCTGCAATAATGTGTCAGTGAGGTGTTTATTCAGATCACTTTAGAGGCCACTGTTGGTGAGGTTGAAGTGCCCCTGTTGAATATAAATGGAGGGTTTTGTGTGTTTACAGCTATTACACCTGTCATTGTGAAGTCACAGTGGTGTGATTTTGGCAGTGGGTGAGATTTGATCTCAAAACAGGAGGACCTAAAATTGGCCACAATCTGGATATTGTTATACCCCTTTACCACCAAAATAAGCGCGTATGTGTGGGATTTTGCCAGTAGACGAATACGCATCCCCCCCCCTTTTTTTTCTGGTGTGTCATGTGTTTGTGGTTAGCGCCGCACACTTTTACCGTCATATCCCATATATCCGGTTGACACTTTAGGAAGGTATGAAAAATTACATACTGCCCAAGCCTTGTAAGTAGGTATTAGTGAAAAAAGGGCTTCAGAAAACTACTGTTCATGTAAACATTCAGATCTTTCTGCTATCTCTGGATCTCACAGACACTGAATATGGCGTTACATTTATGTCATAATTGAATATCTACTCGTTGCGTGTCTCTGGGTTCCTGCAAAATTAGGGACACGCTAGAGAAAAAAATCCATAAGATGCACTCACCTCTTGTTAGGAACAAGAGACAAACCAACATAAAGCTCTTAGTTATGCCCTCTAATGTAAGCCTGCTGCAGGCAAACTGAAAATAATTAAGCTTACTACAGCTCCCAACCTAATTTGCACCCAAGCATTAATTGGAATATTGTAAAGGAAAAATAGATCTAATCACAGATACAGAGTCAAAGTGTTATGTGGTCAGTGATTTGTGTTAGAAAGTGAAATCTCATTAACAAAACAACTCCATCTCTACTTAGGCCTCTGAAACATGATGTGGTCAAAATTATAGAGGGAAAAAATTGTCGATTACAGCTGGGGGCGCCGTCCTGGTAGTAGAATGAATTATACACAAGTCATGGATTGTCTTTCTTTGCTTGGCTTGAAATATTGTCTCTCAAATTTCCTGGTTCTTTTCTGCTAACTGGCACAAGTTAGTGGCGTAAAAAGAAAAAAAAAAGCCCTTTGTACTGTGCAGCATATTATACTGCACCCTATTTATTCTGTCCTTGTTCCTCTTTCAGTGAGAACAAATTTCACTGTCAGTATAAGTGAGAGGGTTAAAAGCTCAGCCCAGTGATGTGTGAATAAATAAAAAAGAATCCACTGGCACTAAATGTTGAAAATGAAGAATCCAGACTTTTGCAAAAGTCTCCAAACTCAATGCTCTGTCTGGAAAAAGCGTTTCAAAATCTATGTAACAGTCTGAAAATATTTTGTGTAATCAAGGACTCCCAACTGACTGTGTAATTTTATCCTGTTCTATCTCAAAAAGTGCATTAAAAGATATTTTTTTCGTCCTTGTAACAATAACTTTGCTCATTTAACTTTGGTGTAACTCTAAAATTTGATTTCTCTGCTAGGCCAGCTGGGCATCGATGACATAGATGGACATAATGACAAGTGTGACATTATAGTTGATCAAAATAGCCTTTCTGTTGTGTCCCCACGTGTTGTCCATGTCTGTTGACACATTGGGCTGCGCTCTCTTTTTGAAATCTAATTTATTTCCAGCCGGTCTCAAATTTTCCAGGCTGTGAGCTTGTGACTCCGCTTCTGCTCTGAAGCGTTCCTCGAGGACGCAGAAGACAACCGACTCCCTCTCTCTCGTAATGGAATCTTTCTCCCTCTATCGCCAGTCATGACCTCTCTCTCGCTCTCTTTCCCTGTTGTCTGATGACGTCTCTCTCCTCTTCTCTTTTTTCCTCAAGTCATCAACCACTGACTGCACTAAGTTGTCCTCCTCACCACTCTCCTCTCCCCACTCATCTCCATCTCCCCTCCTCCCTTGAACCTCTCCATCACTGTCACCCGCCGCTCTACTTCGCTGGACAACAGTCATCAACACCACACACACGCACACGCACGCACGGACACGCACACACACACACACACAAGCATGCACACTGTCTTTCTCTTATTCGCACGCACGCCCAAAAATCATTCTTCTCTTTCTCTTGCAGTCACTCGCCCCCTCTCTCACACACAAAGTGCCCATCTCTGTCTCTCTCTGTCAATGTTGTGGAACGCCTCGACTCGCTTTGAGATGCCTGGACTCATCCATCACCTTGGGCCGAGACTTGGATTTGTATAAGTGTGTGAATGTTTGCATTTTACCATTTGCGTTGCATTTCTGGAGGGCACCAGACGAAGCTGTAATAGCAACACTGACATTTTTTATCATTTAATGGAGTTTTTATGGTGAATGTGTTAGCAAATAGTTTCCACTGTACACATCCACTGTACACATGAATATGGCATTACATTTATGTCATAATTGAATATCTACTTGTTGCGTGTCTCTGGGTTCCTGCAAAATTAGGGACACGCTAGAGAAAAAACATGGAGCAGACATGGAGCAACATTAGCAGCCATTTGAAGGCATGCGTCTGTCTACCTACCTCTGTAGTCCAATTCACTCCTCCACTTCAACTTAAACTATGTTTGTTGTCTGTATCAACTCCTGAGGGAAATACGCCTTTAGCTGCTTAACGCTTTACTAAAGTATATTCACCTACTAGTCACTAACATCTAAAACAACTACCTGCTGTGTCTAACAAAAAAAAACCTCTGATGACAGCTATGAGAGTGAACTAAAACAGTAAAGTTACAGACTGTAAAACAAAAAGCAGTGAGTTGAAAGGTGCTACAATACCCCACAATCAGGTGACAATTACCCAGCAAACACTGCGATTCCACGTTGAATGACTGTTGTTTGAATGTCTGAATGATAACATAGATGTCATCATTATGGTTTGTTCCAAAATGAAGATTGTGCCGTCATGGGGATGTCACTTGCTGTCAGCTGGACGTTCTTCCTGGGTGCTGCGATACGATGTTAACACAAACAGTTAACAAAGACTGTGTCATATGAAACTCAAACTCCAGTCTCCTGGGTGAAGGTTCTGTGCTTGACCCTTTCATCCACTACAATGTCCTACAGTGTCTATATGTGTGGACTTTGTTGCTCTTTATACTACATAACCTGACTTTTCACCTGACTTCCTGGCAGAAAGCCCTGAAGGATACTTCCCCCATGTGTGATCAAAGACAGCTTGAATAATTGAAGAATATGGCTCGTAAAACACCACTGTCTTAATATGATGGGATAGGAATACAATTTACATATAAATATAGTTGGGCTGAATATTGGCATTGATACCTTTAGGGTATTAATCAAAATATCCCAGTATCACGTAGTATCAGAACCTCTCCAGTGAAATGATACTTGCATTGGATCCATTTTGTACCCAAATCTAGCAAAAAACAAAAATAATGCTGTGTGTGTGGTTTTGCTTGCAGCAAGTCACTGATTTTTCTGGGACTGGCCCACTATCCCAGCAGCTACAACCATACAGTCTGCTGTGTTGAGTGCAGTGTATTTGATTGAGTTGGCATTTCAGCATGCCGAGATGCCATCAAAGCATGTGGCTGTACTAAATGTCCATGGTGGGCGTTTTATGCAACCTTCCTGCCTTCACATGATGGGTAGGAAATGAAGTAGAAAGAAAAGGAATCAAATAAAGTACTTTGTTGGTATTTGTATCATTGTAAGAGTACTGGTAAAGGCACTGGTATCGTCTTTTTTTATACAATGCCAAGCCGTAAGATATAGCCTGCATAAATGGCATAAATATTTTTTTTTTTTTTTTTTTTTTTGTTTTTTAATGCTGCTAAGTAATACTTGTCTTGACGTTGAATTGATGTCACATTGTAGCATTGTGAGCTGGATGCTAACTTAAGCATGCGGACAGATTACATTGACAATGCTAACATGCTAATTTTTAACTGGTACATTGTTGACCATGTTAACCATCACAGTTAAGCAATAGCAAGATATCATGCAAGTTGCAGCATTTGCTAATTAGCAGTAATCACACAATCAGTTGATTCTGATGGTGATGTCATAGATTGGCAGGTATTTGATCATAAAACAAAGTATTTAAGTGTTTCTTTTTGTGTCTGCACCAAAGTGGCCACTGCCAGTGTGGCTAACATAGCCTACTTGTCAGAGCAACCTTAAAGTCTGCTTTCTTTCATCTTGACATTATCTTTTACCATGAAAACCATAAAACCTACTACATGTAAAACTGGGCAACAAAAAAAAAAATAAAATAAAAAAATAAAAAATACTGGCAAAAGTTTTGCTACTGCACACTGCAGCGTATTTTTTTTTTTTTAAGAAATCCGAGGTTTGCCAGTTTTTATGAATCTATCCTGTGTCCTTGCAGGGTTGAGAGATGCACAGTCCATTGCCTCAGGCCTCTGCAGAATAGAGATGTGTTACTATTAGCTCAAAATATGGCACGTTCTACCGGCCTCAGTTACTGTCAGAACAGTTATCGCTGTTTTGTCCGGATATTTCATGCTGCTACTGGACATCATAAATCTGTTTCTACGTTCCAGAGTTTTGATAAAGAAATCAGTGCTATTATCTGTACTGTCTGAGATTGTGACTCACCTTGATAACCTATAACGAAATATACCATGAAGAAGCAATATATGTGAGCAATAAAATCTACCACCAAGGTGCCTCAAGCATACAGTCCACAAAAAGCCCAAACATTGGATTTTTACTTGAAAATTTGACATTATACATACGTATCATTTATACCATATATTGTCCCAGTTAAACTTCTGGTAAAATAAATGCTTACCAGTCTTCACTGTTTCAAAACGTACTCATGCACTACATGATTCAGACTCCTAACGTCTCACTACCAATCATTTCCGATACCAATTCTTCTGTTACACCTCACCATACCTTTAAAATAACAGATAATGTGATAATGTGTCAGGTAGAGCAGCACAGACAGCTGCTGTCAGCCACTGGGGTCACATAAATTTATAAATTTATAAATATAAATATATGCGTTCATTCCTTCTTCACTTACTCGGTGCCTTGTTCTTTATCAACAGCAAAAACGGCATGCATTGGCAACATGACAAACAGGCAGCCACATAGGGAGAATGTTAATTAATGAGAGAGAAAATGTAAAAAGAGTGAGGTGCAAAAAAATGATGGTGAGGGAAAGAATGATATATTTCATAATTTTATATATATATATATATATCTGAAAGACAAGACAAAGAGAAGGAGACAGAGAATGCATTTCTTTTCATGCACTGCAGTCTCAGTCCCGTACAGTAAGTGATCCAGACAGCAAGTCGTTTAAAAAGCTATTAGAAATGTTTCAAATCTCCTTGGAGAAAATGCAATAGAAAATGGAAAATGCATAATGGAACAAGATGTATCTAATCACGCCAACAGTCAACAGCTGAACAGGAGCACCTAGATTGCTTCTCCTATAAGGAGCCTGGCTACCTACCTCTCTGCCCCACTCATCCTTTCCATTCCCTGCCTTTTTAATCTCGCTGAGTGATTTTGAAATGCTGATTTGGTTGTTGGGCAGCAGCTTGAGGTGAGGCCTTCACTTTTCCCTGACCTCGCCATCTCTCCGTAGGTCTCTGGTGGGTGTAATACATCTTAATAGATCAGCTTGGCTGGTACTGAATTATAGCCAAAGACTGCCTGACTGGATGTTTTTAAATAGGTGCAGTCGCCTAATGGACTAACTGAGTCACCGCAGGAAGTTATTAGTCTGTTGAACCACCCAGTGCTTCTGCTAGAGGGTTCCTACCATAAATAAAGAATATTGTCTCTTTTTCAGTCCTGTTGTCCTTATTTAAAAGCCTTCACTGTGATATAGTGTAAATGTTTCTTTGCTGTCAAAACAGTATTTCTAAAAGATTATATCAAAAGAAAAGGTGGGTCGCAGGAAGGTTAAACCAGGACCCCAAATTACTCTGCCAGGACTGCTATCTGGTGTAAATGCCCTGTTATCCTCCAGTAGAGCTCCATGGTGCTGACAGTTGTGGTTACTGAGAGATTTGTGAAGCAACTATAAAGCCTCTACACAAAGAAAGCTGAGTAAATTGCTTTAAACCTAAATGGAATACAAACTGGGCAACCCTGTTTCCCAAAAAAAAATACAGTATACTTTGCCAACTGTCTTACTGGGGCTAAGTGGGTAATTAATTGGTCATTGGTGGGGCTGCAGAGTTTGTAGAAAATACATGACTACCCAAGACTAAGTGCGGACATGTTTGATTGAAAAGTCTATTTTAAATTTGATATGACGGTTACAAACACTTTTGCAGATTCACAAGTACTAATAATAACAACTGCAGCATTAATGTGTTAATAGTGTTCTGACGGGACTGTTTCAAAAGGACCAAATTACAGAGAGATGGCAGGCAGATGCAGAGATAGCTGAAGAAAACAACCCATTTATGGTGGAATAACAGCTGAACACTTAGGTCACAGCCACCTGAAAGATACCTCTGCGAGAGCTCCTTCAAACAGCTGAGCCTTCAGGCATATCTAACTGTTTAACCCTTTGCTATAACGGTTTCTTGAAATGTCTGACTGGAAAGAATTCAGACAATTCTGTATTCTGTCTGCATCTTGAAGTATCCTAGTGCAAGATACTGAGCCCTAAATAATGTGTAAGTGTGTGAATAGTTAACTGAGTAGCAGGTGGGACCTTGTATGGTAGCCTTGGCGACGAGTGTGTGAATGGGTGCATGTTGGGCTACATTCAGCCCCAAAGTAGCACCCCCTGTAGTTAAATGATCAAATGTATTCTGAAAACTTCAGCGATGGCCCAAAGTTTCAGAGTCAGTGTGTAAACTTGATTGACACAACATGAGGTTGTATTTATTTTTAAACATGCACCAAAAAAAAAACACTTACTTGGTGTGCAAAGGCATTTAATCTTAATCCCCAGACCACATCATGCTGAGGCATGATACTAAACATTTTTAATGCCTCATTCTCCTCATCTTATGCCAGGTACTGTGTACAAAATTTGCCTGTGGCTGTAAAATCTCATTGATAACACCATGAGAGCATGTCACACATAAAGGCAGCCTCAGACATATTGTTTAGGCTGGGTGGATACAATCACATCCAGTTCAGAATGATATTATTTGCTCCAGGATGTGGAACCAACCTTAAACAGCAGGGTTTACGCTCTTTATTGTCAGCCACAGTGTGGATGCAGCTGTTTAAAATCTGTGGCAATAACAGTAATCTGGGTGGCTCCAACTGCTAGTCAAGTGTGAGCCGCGATAACGTCTCTCTCTTTACCTCTCGCTGCTCTTTTCTGTCCTAATCTCCTCCTTGCTGACTGGCTGGCGGTTAAGTGGCGGTTTCTCTTTTCGTTTGAGGTCCCTACAGGGCTTGGCAACAGTGGCGATGGACCCTTCTAAGAAATGGTGTGGAAATTGCTTTTTGCTTTTCTCCAGCCATTGCAAGCTGAGCAATTTACACCCGGGTGTCCCCTACCTTCCACTTGACACAGGGTGAGAATACTGAATTTACAAAAGGAAGAGCAAGAGAGAGATTTCGTGAGAAAGAGAAAGGACAAAGGAAGAAGGAAGACATCATATATGTGAAAGAGGATGAGAGGGGAGGCTGAGTGTCTCTTGTTTATATCCTCACACGGCAGCTGTCTTGTTTCCTCTTCATGTTTGCATCCGCACATACAGCCATTTCCTCATTTGCAAGATTTCCTCCATTCCGACTCATTTCCCCAGACACACACTTGGTGTTTTTCTTCAAGTGTGAAACGACCTCAATAATGTTGCCCAAACAGTCTGTCGCCAGCAACGAATACCCTGGGCAGTAAGCGAAAACACCTGTCACTAATCATAAGTCTTTTTTTTTTTTTTCGTGGGTCGTCTTATTTTGCGGTGTGATTTCACGGGTACATTATTGCTGCCAAGGGACCCACAAACCGGCCTCCCAATAACAGTTCGTGGAACAGATCCAGGATTCTTGAGGACGCTGTGTCACCTTACACCTGCAGCAGCTGCGAATGTTTGCTGTAATTTAACTTTTATTTGTCAAGCTATTCATTTTAATTAGCGCAATGAGCTTATGGTGGATTGCTCTAGTTCACTTGCATACAATACGGCACTTCAGTGAACAGCTATAACCATATTCTCTGTACGATATAAATAAATAAATCAAGTCACACACCATTAGATGGGTGGCTGGTTGTTACTCTTCCTGGTGACACCGCTGGCTTTAAAGGTCAGAGCTGTTTCTCCGATCTGCTTCAGGTGCTTCGTCTGAGAGCCACCATTGGCTAGACACGGTGCAGAGCTACAGTCACAGTATCACAGCATTTTTTCTTTTTTTTTTCTGCATGGAAGTGTTTCAGTCATCCATATTTTAAGTCATTAATTTGAAAAATTGGATACAGTAAGTGGCATGGAACTGCACCTCTTAATCCTGACTTTAAAGGCACCTGCAGCTCAGTGCAAGATAAAACAACAAGTGAGAGAAAACAGAAATGCAGAGTGCAGGCCTGGGGATTAATGACACAATTAAGATTAATGTTTCAGTAAACTCAAAGAAATCCTGAAGGTATGATTTTTAATACCTTAAAAATACAGATGCTTCTCGTTCTATTAAACTGATACAAAGATGCTGTATTGAGGCAGTGCACAGCACATGCCACCACGGGTTGGTGTCTATTGGTGAAACAGGCAGTTGAGCTAAGAAAAAATGCAACTTTAAGTGGTGGGGACAATGTTAGAGACAGGGATGCATGGTATTGGATTTTTTTGCCGTTATGCTGATATGTAACATCTCATTTGACATCCCCACCTAATTTTAGTGATGGTCAGGTCTTTTCTGTACATTATATTATGCATACTCTTATAGTTATGGCCCACCAGCAGATGGAGACATGAATTCTAATGCTTTTCAGTGTATGTTACATTCATACTTCAACTTAGGGTTGATGGTTTGTACAAGTTCTTATATGGTTTTCCTATATCGGCAAAAATCATGAAGTTTGGTTGATTGTGTTATTTCATTTTAAAGCCAATATCTGCAGATACCGATGACATGCTGATATTATTGTGCATCCCTTGTTAGTGGACTAGTATAAGGCCAGTTATAGCAGACAGAGATAGCGGGAAAAAACAGCGTATTTTCACATCTAACTTGGTGATTTAAGGGTTTATTTTGATTAAACCAGAGTTGGTGATGAGAGTTGGTTGATGTTAAAACAATGAAAAGATGATTGAAGAAGGTTCTGGTGAGCTTTATTATGTTTCTGTCTAATTTGAATGAAGTATGTTTAATGATGAGTTAACCAGGCTATTGAGCTCGTCTTATTGGTTGAAAGAAAGAAGTTTAAATTTGACCAATGACTGTATTTTAACACAAATGCCTTCATATACCGTAAAATTCATAAAGGTATCAAAAAACAGAATTACTTCTACCAACATTGAAAGATATTTTAGTATTGTCAGAAAAAAAAGAAAAATTAAACAAGCTAATAAATAAACTGAACAACAGGTTGATTATTATTATTATGTGTCACCAAAATAGACAATTGTCTTAAAGGTTTAACAAGCCATTTGTATTGCAGTGTAAGGCTAAAAGACAAAGAAAGACACACAGAAGTAATGGTTTATAGAACTAGGGGGCGATTTAGACAACAAGGACTTTTGTCGCTCTGTAGACAGAGGTGGAATTAACTGAACTTCAGCCGGGCTGTTATCAAGATCGTGCTCTTATGGCAAACTTTCAAAGAGCGAGCAGTTACTGCTACCTCTGGAGGACACGTTTTTGTATTTCGAATGGGCGGTCAGTCTAAATTTACGATGTAGCCAAAAGGTGGATATGGCAAGTGACCTGTATTTAGCAACTAAAAACAGAAACAGTATTAAATGACTTGGACTCGATAATCAAACTTTAAAACAGATGTTGCTCCAAGATTGTTTGTTTCGTAACAAGCAGTTTTCACTGCTGGCAAGGATATGTCTAATTTAGGGAACTAGTAAGGGATACCGGTAACATGTACTCTTGTATGCTAAATATTTGTTTATAACCTGAACACCTTCCAGATTGTAACAAACTTGGTTCAGTTACTCATGACACTTCAATGATAATCCATCCAACAATCGTGATGCCAGTTTCTCTCAAAACATGTTGGTATTTGTGTGTGGCAGAGGAGGGACAGGGCAAGCGTTGTGTGTTTGTGTGGTATTAAACTCTGATGTAAATGGATGTGCTGTGATTGGCCGTGTTGTTTATTCATAATCAGAATGATCTGAGCCAAATGTAAAACGCAGCAGGCCATCAGTTGGAAAATCTGAGTAGAATAGTAATGACCAGGGGAAATCAGGGGGAGAATAAGAATGCCAAACTTGGAAGGTAGTGAGTGTGTGTGTTTGTGTGTGAAAGAGAGAGGGTTGAAATGTAAAGTAGACTGATGAGCAAGGGTGAGCAGGAAGGAGGCAGAGAGAAATCAACACATGCATATTCTATGCCGGCACTCAGTTGTTCACACACACGCTCTCTCAATTGAATTAATACATATGATTGCGCATACATATGCATGTGCGATTGAAAACTCCTGCTAAATTATGTAGTGGTGGTATTATGGGCGGATCCGGATGGCTGCATACATGAGACAACATAGCACGATACACAAGAAGACACGGATGAAACAAAACTGCTGATTCCGGGAAACTGAAATAGCCTGTTTTCAGTTTTGCTGTGTATCTATCCTGCCAGACAGTTAGACAAACAGCAAGATATCTTTTTCTGTGCACGTTGGGGGATTCCTGCAGCAAGCTGCTCTAAAGGCCCCTTAAAGCCTGCCTCAATCTCCAGCTGGTTTCAGAGTGCCAAATAAGGCGAGGCAGCCTCGCACACAAGAAGCTCCAGGAAACAAGTTTGTGCGTTTTCTGTCGGCTCGGAAGAAATTAAAAAGAGAGAAGCAGAGATGAGGAGCAAAGATGAAGACAAAGGGAAACAGAGGGAGTGTCTTTACTGAGAGGCAAAGTGAAGCAAAGTCAACATCATCAGATGACAGAGAGAGACACAGAGAGAGAGAGAGCGAGCACATGGATAAATAAAATCTCAGAAAGGCAGAAAGGGAAAAGCCTCACAGTAAAGACCTCCTGGAAGAAAAGCAAGACAGGGAGAAGCAGAACATCTTTGTGAGGATAAAAGAAGAAGTGTAATCGCCCAGTTGTTTCCTTTTCTCCCAAAGGCCCCTTAGAAAACAACTGGTGCTTTAAGCTTGGACAGATAGTAGACAGAGGGATGACGGTTAGAGAGACGGAGAATACCACAGAGGGTTGGGAGGCTCTCTCTCTCTCTCTCTCACACACACACACACACACACACACACACACGCACGGGTGCGCGCATGTCTCCACATGCAAAAGATGCGCGAGCATGCAAACACACACATAAAGCCAGACAAATATGCATTCCTTCACACAAACACACACAAATAGTGTGCACATAGGCGCATTTTCTTCCGAGCTTTCATTGGTACAAAGGCAGCAACATTCATACATACACACATACAGCGGCAGCAGTGTATATCTCCCTCACTTCTTCCTTCCGAGTCCCTGCGGAGCTGTGATGATGGAGATGGAGAGCAGTGTGTATTGACTGTGACTGTGACACAAAGCTGCATCCAGCACAAGAACCTCAGAGGGAAAAAGGGCTCTGCTTCAAAAACAAGACCAGTCACCAGTCTGATGCTCCAACTACTCTCATAACATTTTATGAAGTGAGCACAAACTCCGAGATGAAGTTTCAGAGCTGTGGACAGACATAAAACTGAAAATTAAATTCATCAACTTACAAGACTGGCATTAGTTTTTTTTAAAAAAAATAATTATTAAATGTTTGCAATACAGGTTCAATTTTAAGGGAGGGGAGTAAAACAGCTTTTTAGGCCTCTTTCGGTGTCAGAAGAGTTATATCTTAAGCTGATATTACACAGTGAAAATTTTCCACATAATAATGTGAATAGAGTTACATAATCACATGGTGTTAAAATGTATTTATCTTACATTTCTTGCATATGCCGCATATTTGCATTTAAGGACATCATGCTCATTTCACACTTATGCTCACTTTGTCTACCTCTCCGTCTGTCCTTGCACCCGCCTGTCAGTCAGTATGTTGGTCAGCTGAGTCTCTGAAAAGCCCACACCAAAGAGCCTACCTAGTATTTAACTTAATTTACTTTCTGTGTACACATGTAGAAAAATAAGGAAATAACGTGAGAATTGAAATGTTGGTGGCAAGCAATATAATGTATAACTGCTCTTTTGTGGCAGTTAAATTAACTTTTTAGATGAAATCTTGGGATGCTATTTGGACAACTTAGTGACTTGATCTGACCACACATCTATATTGTGTGACTTAAGTCCTTGTAATTTTGACTTTGCTGAAAAATCCTACTTTAAATAACATCAGGTCTTGATTGCTTTCAGATGTTTACTTCTCCAATGTCAGAATAGGCCACAAAACATAATTTCTGGCCACATCTCAGTATCAACAGGCTTTTTTTTCCCAGTATTTATTTATTTTTTCTGATGACCTTTCACTGCACAGGCAACTCCCTCTACTTGGTCGGGGTGTCTACACAGTAGTTGGTTGACCTGTGGGGATAGAGCGAACCATCCACAACCTCCTGTTCAAGGTTTTTCATAACAGCGTGCAAAAAATGTTCTAGGTATCATGATGTGTCACAGAGCTCATTTTTCTTTCTACCAGACCAACAGGATTAAGACCTTATTATACACTGGGATGAAATTTAGTAAGTTAGTCACTTTTGTCTGAATATATTTCCTTGATTTTCTCTTTCAGAATAGATTGATTTTCACTAATTTCCAAAACAACTCATATGACCAGCCCTAAAACAACCGTTGTAATGGTTGCAGTTTTAAACGCATCCCTTATGTCATGAAGTAGTCAAGTTCTGCAACAAAACTACCTGGTTAGATTTTGGAAGCAAAACTTTGTAGTTAGGTTCAGGAAAGGGAAGTGAACACTGGTCTCCTGGGTGAAAGTCATGTGTGTGTTTGACCCATCCACCACATCTGCTGTCCATGTTAAAGGGGCTTCTTCAATATTTGTACAACATCATGTGTACTTTTTATACCAAATCCCATCATTACCTTCTCTGCTGTAGTTTTAATTACTACGGCCACTTGAAGGTGCCGCCCTACAATATTTATGGACCGTAACAATTTGCTTGCCCAGTCGACCTATATGGTTATTTTTTTTTTTTTTTTTTTGATGAGAACAAGCTGCATGGCTAGATACATAATAAGAAAACACTGAAGCTAAAAACAGGTCTTCACAAATTGATGATGAAAAAGACATTTATTAAAGAAACAGCATTGTTCTTGTATTGCAGTGTACAGAGATTTTTCATTTTTCCATGATGTTATTATTCTATAACCCTATTTAGTAATTGATCTCATACACTTTGACAAGTAATACATGTTATATCTATGCTTGTTATTATTTGTGATTATTGATTATTAAACCATAAGCTTTACTTGCTTTTAACATTAAAAGAGAAGAGGCTCAGATAATAGTATTTTTCTTGCTACAGCACTATGCACATCCCTTGGCATATAGGGAAATTCAAAGCTTGACAGGCCTCCCCTGTGCCCAGTTACAGTTGCTAAGCTTTCATTATAAAATCGCTGTCTTAAGTGACCAAAAAAGACATGCGTAGTATGCGGTATGTTCTGTGATGTCAGTAGTGGGGGAAAAAAATGCTGTAAGTTACATAAAGAAATCATTCAGCAGGTGTTTGACAACACTTTTACAGCTCTGGCAGCATCTCAAGCCTCTACTAACGCACCACAAATAGTTTAGCCAACAGATGTTCCCCATAATTGCAGCATTTAGTGCTCCTGTTTTGAGATGCAACACTGGTAATTATGATACAGTTGCTGACAGAAGAAAACCTTGCATCTCATTTGTGAGTGTGGTTTTAACATTTTGTTGATGGTGTTACAGTCCCTGGTCCTGCTGTGAAATCTTCCTTCTCTACATCTGGTCGATAGTGGCAACTGGCAGTTAACATAAACAGTATAACAGAGATGGAGACACAAACAATGCTGATCTCTGATCTGATCAGTCCGTTTCAGATCAAAACTAGAAAAGTGCTCTCTGCAGAGTACGAATCTCTGCCAGGCAGACTGCGTTGAGCCGGAGCTGATTGTGGCCACCCTAGACAATGTACTTGGCGCTGTGCCATGGTCGGTTTAAAAGTGATGGATTTAGCCACTGTAACCTCACTCATTGATTTGTGGACTCCTGTTTTAAAACCTTGAATTGGACATTTTTGCTGTTGTCATCTTGTAGTTTTGGAGCCAGAAGTGACCATAGTTGAATGAGGGGCTGGAGATGTAGAGGAGCAGGCGATGGACCTGACACATAGACTGTGTGACGCTTTGCAGACAGCCTGTAATTCCAAGTGGCCCTGCTGCTAATTATGTGTAACTTCAAACCTTGATAAAAAATTTTAACGGGTGAGTTACATAAAAACTCGCCCCTCATACAATTATCATGAACAGGGAATTAGCTAGAGAGACCAAAACAGGTTTTTGTACCAGGCTGTGAACATGTTTGTTTCTACCATCAAACAAACTTTTACATGCTTACGTGCTGAACTCAATGTGCCTCTTTAGTCACACCAGACGTTACATCTTTAGTATGGTTGGCCCCAGCGGGAATCAAGCCCCTTACTCTGGCAATATCCTTTCCATTGAGCTGCAGAGGACCGCAGGACCATGTTTTACAGCAACAACAAAAAAATGGAATTGCCTTAAGGTGCACTGGGAGGCACGTCGGGGGAATTAAGCAAATGTGAAAGATATTCCTTTCATTCCCCAGGGTTGTGGATGAGCGATGAGTTTTGGGATAACAAAGGATCAGAGGCGAGAGGAGGAATAATGAGGATGTGCCCTGATAATCTGCCACATCCCTCCACCCATCTATACATCCAGTAGTACTGTTAATGTTGCCACAGCCTCTTTTGTACTACATAAGGTTTACATTCAAATTCCAAGAGGTCCAGTTACTTAATTTTATTTTTTTACTTTGAAATTTGCACCAATGATCTACAGCTGCTACCACTGGAGAAAAAAAAACCCAGAACACTACATGAACATAATTATTTATTCTCATCAATTTACAAAAATAGGTTGTGGGTTTTGATAGAGCTGTCACTCAGTCTGCTGCTTGGTGATGCCTATAGGCCACTATAAGAATAAAAATGTCTCACTTTTTCCATAAGAAAAAGTTTTTGTTTTTCTATTGAGTCCTATCAGAAGGCCCTAGTGCAATCTGCAACACAACAGCATCCTGCTGCTCAAAGAGAAATGGTGTTTTGTAGCTGAACACCTCATCAATGTGAATGCTAACATGGGCTCTACTGCCCAGACTCTTAAGCTGAAGGACAAACCAATACTTAACAGTCTCTCATGGACAAGGATTGTAGGTTTTTAAATTTCTGTCCTTCCTAAATTACTTGTAAATAAATTAGACATATTCCTGACTTTCACGTTTCCAACCACAAGCTTCTTCACACCAATAAATCATACTTTCCTTCCCTTTGTTCCCTCTGTCTCTATTTAAATTCTCTCATAATTCGGGTTAAATACTTCTCACCTGCTCATTTCCGTGTTTCTGTCTCCAGTTGTGCCTTGGAGTTAACTAGCACATATCTAAAGGAGGGCTTGGTCTTGGGTTGAAGGGTTTTAAAAGTGGTAGAATCGGAATAAAACTGTGGAAGCTTAAAATAATAGTCAAATTATGTGGTTCAGCATTCACACAGTTTTCACTTATTGCATAGTGTCTGAGTGAAAAAACAGGTGAGGAAAGATCACCGTACACATTCCTCACTTGCAGGACCACCCGCACGTTAGTAGGGCTGGGAATTGGTACTCAGTACCTTTAAGATATCAACTGAAAGAACCCAGAACCACGTACTGTTGAAACTTCTCCGGTCAAACAAACAAACAAAAACAAAATACATGACTTATTTTAATGGAAGCATTCTTCGATTTAAGCTAAATCGAACACTACTGCTGCAGCTACAGTCTGTACAGTTTGTGGTGAAGACGAGTGCGGTGTACACGCCTGTGGCATGTTATTCAACAAAATGCTTCCATTCACATGATGGGTATCGAATAAAGAAGAAAAAAATGTATAAAAATGAAGCACTCTATTGGTACAGGTATCACTTAAAGTGCACTGGTATTCTCATTTTTTAACTGATACTTAGTCCTACATTTTACTGGATAAAGTTAATTCAAGACATTTTGAATTGGCCCAAATGGCCTGGATTTTCCTATCTTTTGAACATTTTGACACATTTGTTCAGAACGTTAAATAGCTTGTTATTGCACATTAAATGTGGCCACATCATACCAATGCCAGTGCTCTCCACACAATGTGTATTAGCGAATAGGGGCTCATTTATTTGTTATTTGTATATGTTCCCTGAAAAGCTGACAGATGCAGACAAAACGGAGCAGTACCAGCAGAGATCTTGGGGGCAGCGTAGTTCAAGCGAGATATTACTATGGAAGACGACAAAGACATTTGAAAAATGTCATACCGGAACAAGTTTGTAATTTAGTGAAAAAATTCTCAATCCACATGTTGCGATGTATTTAATGGCCACCACAGCGTCTACAACACTGTCTCCGTTAAAAGGTATATTATTCAGCCTCCTCTACCATCTCCTTGTTCGTTGTTGTTTATAACTTTTGACTCCGCCCTCTGGTGCCATCTATCGGCTATATCTTTTATATCATTAATGGACATACAGAAGTATGAGGGCAGTGATGTTTACAATGTTTGAAATGAACATATTTATTTTTGTATATGAAGGGAGTATAAATGAGCCCTAACACTGAATATCAACATATGTTGGCTTACAAAAGAGACTGATTTAACAGCATGCTAAACCCACAATGCTTCACTGCCCTTAGTGTTTTATTGTTTTGCTTGTTCCTGGTATTTAGTGTGCAGACGTTTTTAATTGGCCTAAACAGCCTTCATTTTCCCAGCTATTGAATATATTGACACACACATACTAATGTGCCTATTACTAGATGTCCAACTGTTTTACTGTACAAATGTCATGATACAGATTTCACAATTCACCCTCTTTTGTGTCATTCAGATTCTACCAAAATAATGTCTCAACTCAGCTGTGAATCTGTGGCACAACCTCTGGCAGACAAGATATTTCTCACCTCTCAACGATCACTGTTTTCACATTCAGCACGTCAAGATGTCTCTCTCTCCCTCACTTTTACAAATCTCAAACAGAATTATTCAGTCATCGCCCGTGGCTATGAAGACAAAGCAAGAGGCAGAGAGAGAGAGAGAGAGACACACACACACACACACACACACACACACACAGAGAGAGAGCGAGTGTTTATATTACTTATCTAAGTCATTCTTTTAATCAAAAGGTTTGTGAAGAGGTTAGCTGGACTTGGAGAAATGCTTTCGCCCGATCAAAAAGCCAAGCAGGGAAGAGTAATAAACAGCACGATACTGAGTAATTTAAATCTCTATCTCTCTGTCATCTCTTTTTCTTTCACACTTGCCATTTTCTCTGGGCATCCGCACTCTGAATCTGCCTTCCTGTCACACTCACTGTATTGTCTCGCGCTTTGTTTTCATCCTTCCTAAAATACAGGATTGTGGAGGTAAAGCTACACAGACAGCATTTTTTTTTCCAATGTGGGTTAAATTTAAACCCCTATTTCTGAAGTTGGAGTTTCTGTTTGTCGGGCTCTGGTGTTTGCAACCCCAGGGTGCCACAAAACTAAAGTTAAAATTACCTTTTACCCAGTAGGGGGCAGGAGAGACCCTCAACAAATAACTAGCAGCACTCATCCCTCTGGTCAGAGGAGTTTAGGAATTGGCAGTCCACACTTCATTTCTTTCTTTTTTTTTCTCTTTACAATCAAATGTGGGGCTCTGTAAGTAGACAGAAGCTGAGCGCTCCAGATTAAAAGATGGCCATCTTGATTAGCCTTCCCTCAGTTTTAATAAACATTGTAGGGCTGGAGATAATCAAATGCAGGATAAGGGCTCAAACTCCCCTAATCGACCTCTGTCACTTTGGGTCACACTTTCTCTCTCATCACAACAAAATTTGCTCTTTGTTTCTTTAATCCCAAAGCAGAATTAAAAATCAGTTAAGTGTTACATACAGTAGATATAATAAGTCTCTGATACTACCCGCAATCAAAGCCAATAGCGTAAACCATCAACCAAGCTCAGTGTGTACAAGCCAGTGTTCATTTTGGCTGTGATTTTAAATTTTTGATTTTAGATTGTTGTCTTCAGATGAAAATGCTTATTGGTTTTACTGACATTTTAGTCATTTTTATCCTTTATTGTTTTAGTCCAGTTTTGGTCAATGAAAAGTCATTACATTTTAATCAAAATGCTTTCTCTCTTTTAACTAATTCAATTAGTGGAATAAGGTATTTAAGGTGACAGGTTGAAGCAAGTGTTAACATTTCATCTGGAGAAGTACAGTTTTTTCTTCACTTTCAGATTTACATTTCTCTAGCATGATTTTTGACAGGTGAATTGAAGGACAATTTACGAGCACATGCTTACTGATTATTATTTGAAAAGCTCAAAATCTAAATGTTTGAGACTAAAAATAACTATAAGAGACAACTGAAAAACTATTTGTACCCAGGTTCACTGTAAACTCTGACTTGTTGAGCTCACTATTAAGAGGCAGAAAAATACCTTTATTTAAGCATGAATAAAGTGTTTTTTATACAGTGATGCTGCAGTACACCTGGAATGAAGACCTTTCTTTACGCCGGCTTTGCCTTTTCACACAGAACAAAACAACACTGGCATAATGCCGCCCCGGGGTCTGATTTGAGATAATCACACACTGATAATTACATGCGAAACTCAGCACTGTTGCAGTCTAGTGTGACCGATAACACACAGCGCTTTATAAACACTAACATTGGCAAAAGATACCGATAAAAGTCATTTAGCATCCTTGCTTCATAGCAGTGGATCCTCTGCTCGCAGGGTAAGGAATACAAGCCCCTAAATGTCTCCCCTGTATGCGGACATTTAAATTTCCCATTCTTCTTCTTAAAGTTAGCCGCTAACTGCTGCTAGCTACTTTTTAAATGTCCTGCTGGTGGGTTGTTGTCGAACCTGTCCTGCCGGCTCAGACTTTTTATACAGATGTCGATTCGGCTCTGTCACGACCTCTTCTGCTGGCTTAATTGGGAGACAACTCTGTCGGTTTAAACTTATTTCCTCTCACAGAGTCTGTACGAGCCAGTAGGTCTTCTCCATCATGTCCAAGCTCCCTTGTTCTCTAACCTTTTTAGCTGTTCAGGATTAACAGGCTGGAGGTGAGGTGAAGAGATTAATGATTGTTTGCTGAGGAGATGGTCACACAGTGTATCACAATTTCAAGATGGGCTTCAGTGATGAAGAGAGTGATTGCAAGCATGCACACCTGCATTATCTCCTCGTCTGCAAGGGTCAGCTGGCTTATCAGATGCATACGATGCTGCTGTCAATGCTACCACCGAGAGGATCTGAACTGTAAATATTTACAGGCTGAAGTGGCTGTCTAATGAAGGATACAGCAGTCTTGGACTGGGTTTTCAGTCACCTTGGCGTGTAAGGCAGCTTTAAGTAGCTCCTTTCTTTCTCTCGACACCACCATCGGTGCACGCGGTGTTTGCGTCTAGATGGTCAGCAGGCAGGACAGGAGAAGTAATGCTGGCTTTCGTTGTCTAACGTTTTACATTTTCAAATAACTTAACAGCTCCTGAATACAGTTGGTTTATTTTTCCTCTATCATTAAAAGTTGTAGTTATTCTGTTCTTTGCTTTGTTACAAGAAGTTCACAAATTAGACGACACTTTCTAGGATCAAAAGAGCACACTGTCAGAATATTAGTCTTTTTCATATTTTTTCAGTCAATTGGACAGTCTACAGGCTGGTGTAAGTGACAGAGGAGATGAGAGTTCAGACAATGAGCGGGTGACATCCCACAATGACTGTCAGTCGAGTTCAAAGACATTGAAAGTACACATCAAGTGCCATGGCCCACTGAGCCATCAAGTACTCCAAACGGCTGCCAGCCAGAGACGGACAGGACATTGTGCTATCCTGTGGTCTCCCCTTCAAACCTCTGATCACATCCACTCTAATGTTCAGCTTCCAGCAGCTACCTGATACCTGCTTACTGTTGCTAGTAGTTACCAGTAGGATTGATAGGAAGAACTGGATTCTTATTGGTATCACATTTTGATTCAGGGAGGTTTTTATTTTTAGATCATTTATGAAATGTTACACATATATTTGGAGACATCAGTACATACGTTGAGCTGTAACACAACATTTCTACAGTTGACAGCCTTTAGAATTGCAGCTCAGTAAGAGGTAGTTATGATTGTTCATGCACTAGTTTTAGCTGTTGTTGAGCGGTGGATAACATAACTGGTAGCAATAACAAGGTCAGCACAGTCAGGTGAAGAGGTCACCAGATAGCAAATCAAAGTTCAGCTGACACTGGCTTTGCCGTACTTCAGCGACGTGAATGAGCATCAACAAACACAGGAGTAAGTGCTCAATTTAATTGTTTTCCACACATTGATTCTTTTAAGTGCTTTTAGCAAGGGAATGAAAAACATTTTAATTATAGAGAAAAACATTAAATGGTAGAGGATATTACACAATGACACAGGAAGGATATTTTATTATACTTTCCATCACAATATGCTTGCTAATTATACTTGTCCATTCTCAGTTGTTACTCACAATCAGAGCTCAATAAGAATGACTTATTTCCTCAAATAATGTTTGAATGACATTGTGGAAAAAGTGACAAAAAGCTCAACAGGTAAAGGTTTAACATTTAAAGGGTTAATTTGAACAAATTTAAAACAAGAGAAAGACAACAACAAAAGAAGACAAAGTTGTGCAGGTGAGATGAAGAAACCCCTTTGGGTATACAAGGATTCTCACCTCAGTAAGGATAACAAGCAAATACAAAGGTCATTTAATCAAGGCTTTAAAAGAAAACAAAAAAACCCAAAACAATTTTTGGGCTATCAAAAGTGACAACACTGTTCTAAAGCAGAGGGAGTTTGATATTTACAGAGTAACACTTGCTCAGTTTTTTTTAGTTATTGTTATTATTATTATATCGTTTTTCAATTTTGGTTTAAGTAAGACTACATAATGTTGCTACATATATATAGGATAATTATCAACACACAGTATGCTTCAGCGGTATGGCCTTTTGCCCAATGTTGAACAAACTTTTTTTTGTTAAATGCTTTTGTTAAATGTTACTGTTAGTTTCCTGACAAAATACTGCCCTACTGTGTCCGCATTATCTACATTTCATTTCCACATATGATATGAGCAGCATTTCCATCTGAGGTGATCTCAAACTTCATAATGCTACCAAGTAGCAACCTCTGGGGTTAAAAAATGAAGCCAGTGCGAACGTGCCAAAAACTGCTGTTCTATGAACGGCCACTGGAGGCGGGCTCCAGAGGCAAGTCAGTCCCCATAGACACCCATGTTAAAATGCCCAAATGTACAGCAGAAATAAATATGTTTACAGCCTGGTACAAAACATGGTTTTGGTCTCTAAAGATAATTTCCCCGTTCATGCAAAATGTACAGGGGCTGAATTGTAATATTATGAACCTGTTTGCATTTTACTGGGGCTTAAAGCTACACATAATTAAGGGCGGGTTCACTTTGAGTGACAGGCTGTCTGTGAGGCAATGCTACAGTGAATAAGTCAGAGCCACCCCTCGCTCCTCCACAGCTTCACCTTCTGTCCCAAATATAGCAAACTCTGGCACCAATAAACCCAAGATAGCGACAACCAAAATACTGAAACCGAGACTTCAAAAGAGGAGTCCACAAACCAATGGATGACATCAGGGTAGCTTTTTCCATTATTTTATATTCATACTCATACTCTACAACTCAAAGTATGGTCCTGGCACATTCTCACACAGTGATACAGACATTTATCCCTCCTTCTGCCACACACACACACACACACACACACACACACAATATACACACACACACACACAATACACACAATACACTGCCAACCTGGTCTATCCCTGGCTGTCCTCAGGTATTGGTGGTATTTGTAAAGTCCCTAATTGCCCAAGTGTCTAGGAAGTGGCTATTGAGAGTATGGCTGGCTAATGAGCTCCCTGAGAGAGGGTCAGTAGTTAGCCGAAGCAACACTGGGCTCTGCTCCCTGATAAAGGTCACATACCTCCAGGGAAAAATGCCACAGCGTGATGTGATGGCAGAGGAAGGAGGACTGGCCAGCCTCTCACTTGCCTTTAAAAGAAATGAGTGAACCATAGAGGGGATGAAATTGTTTTGGATGAGGTAGGTGGCAGGTCTTTCAGGCAGCCTGGTCCACTACAAATACTCCAAGTCACACGGCAGACAAACTGCAGTGTAGTAATAGTAAGGGCCAGAGAGAGGACCAGCAGCACATGAGATAATAAGGACTTGAAGGAAACGCTAAGGAACTGAAAGTAGTGGAACAGCTGACAGTTCAGTACATGGCATCTGATCTGATTCTGACCTTTGATTACTCTATTACAGCCTTCAACAGTGTCAGGAAAATTTTTAATAATTGATCATATTTGTGACTTTTCTTGGAAATGTGAACAATATTGCCACTGTAAAATTGCAACTTAAAGAACTCATGGAATTAATGTGTGTTTTTTCCATGAAAAAGAATAAGCAGCAACCTCTGTAGAAAAATAATTTTATTAAAATTTGTGGCAATTTATGCCTTTGTGCTGGCGATAGCTTAGGCTGGGGACATTATGTTTTCAGGTTCTCTGTCCATCATTCTTGTCAACGTGATAGCTCATCAACACCTTAAGGGAATTTCTTCAAATTTGCCACAGATATTGACTTGGACTCTGATGAACTGAATAGTTTTTGGTGACCAAAGGTCAAGGTTAATGTGACCTATGTGTGTACGTATAATATGTATATATGTATGTATGCATATATGTTTTTTATGTGTATACACACACACACACACACACACACACACACACGTATATCTATATATATGTATATGCATATTTATTTATAGGTGGCAGTTATCTGATTCATGTTTTTTTGTCATTACGTTGCGTCATTCATTCAGTTTTTACCTGTCTATCATGTGACTACGTCATCATTTGTTACTGGGTCCAGCCAATATATAGGCGGGGCTACATCCATGAAGACCGACGAAGGCACATGTTTGCTCCAAACACATTGGCTTTTTTAATGATTTAGCCACTACAGTAAAGGCTTTATAATGTAATTCCTCCTCGTTTTTTCACGTTCTCGTACTCTTGGAGTGCCTGGATTTCCCGCTTGTTTTATCGCGTTTATGTGACCTTGTTTACTTCTTATTCTCGTGAATGCAGTACCTCAAGATGGCCTTGAGAGAATTTGTCTTTAGATTTGACAAAACAAACTGAACAGAATTCGGTGGTCAAAAGGTTAAGGTCACTTTAACCTTGCACTTGTTTCATTCTCATGAACACAAGAGGATTTTCTCAACTTTGGTGATTCTACTTTGTATCGTTTCACACAATTGTTTTAAGAACTCACTGAACTGGAAAACCGAAATGGTTCCAGTCTTTCTTTGAAAGTAAAGCTAAAAAAATAAGCTAATGGAGATAAAGACTCTTAGAGGCACTTCCCATATCAATGTAGTGAAGACTGTGCTGCAGAAACCAACCTACCAAGTTTAAGACTAATTAACAATATCCAAAGGAAAAACATAGAGAAAAGTCCTTACGCCCCTCACCTTATCCTCACCATGCTATGCACGTGTGTTTAAGCTCAGCAGGCCAACTGAACTGTAAGCCAGGTGAAGGAGAGACATTATCAGTCACAGTCAATAAACCCATTAAGGCCATTAGCATAGAACATAGGTACTGCCGTGCTTGCCTGTTCTTTCTTTTTGTGTCTTTTCTGTTATGCTGATACCTTGCTCACCTTTTCTCCTCATTAAGCTCTCACACATGGTTAACTAGAGAGAGAAAAACTACCATGAAGCTTTCGTTCGTGCGAGCTGAAAACAAACATGGGAAAAACTAAAAACATCAGCCGCCTGATACTAATGGAAAGAGTGGAAAACACTAATGAATCTCTAGCCTCCTCCTCTCTTCTCCTCTCCTCATCCTGACATATTCTCTCTTACAGACTCACTTTTTGTCTCCCTCTCTCTCGCTTTATAATTTGCTCACCCCTGTACTTTGTCATAGGTTTTATTCCTCAGGTTCAGGAACTCCATTAAAAGCTGCAGCCAGCGCTCTGCCTCCATAAATAAACCAACATCAGCCACAAGGAATTAGGACTGTTCTCTGCACACATGTTCAGACATTTGTTCACTCCAAATCATTTCAGCATTATTAATATATTAATATATAATAAAAGGCCACTCTTGACTTAGTTTTTTTTAAGTGAACCAAAAACTGTTTGTTTTCATATTGTTTATTAATATTGTCTTTAAATTTTAAGTTATTGGGGAGTTTTTACATCTTCCAGGAAGTCATAAGTTTCCATTCATTTTAGACCAACATGTATATCAACCTGCCAAGACTCACTCACCTAAATTCATTCAAGCAGAGTAATCCATCACACTGAGTCCATATTTAGTTGGAAACGAGCAAAGGTCATGCTTGGGATTAAAATAAATACTTTTTTATGTTTTGTTTACTATAATACTCACATGATTACGGTTATGGAATGATCGCGGTTGCAAACGGAGATCTCGTGTGGAGGCGCGAAACTTGACAATGTTCTCCTACCTCTTGGGGGACAGTCTCAGATTCATATACTGGTTCAAGTCCAAAAAGTCACCAGATTCTACTTGCTGGGCTCTTTTTTAAAAATAAACCCTCTCAAGAGTTCTTAAAAGTTTCCAGATTTAATATCAGTGTTGCTAAACTGGCAACGCTGCCTCAAATACAAACTGAGATCGATGGAGCTGCTCTCCCCAAGACCTATTGTTGCGACAGAAATTTTTGTAATATACACCCAGTGTGCACTACTGATTACATTTTAGGTTAACACAATGACAGTCAGAATATTTAATGCTACACACAGACAACCAAACTTGCTTAACTCTGCAAACACAACATTGGCACAAGGGATGGGTTTTGAGAACCAATGTGAAAATGGTGCCGTTTTCTAACCAGTCAGTACTAAAATATAGATAGGCTGGACAAACAGTGCTGCTCTTAGGACCTACCTATACATTAATACACACTAACACAGCTGCCATTTTCAAATTCCTAACCCCTAATGATGACAAAGCTGCTGGCGATTATGGCGATGTTGTGATTGCATGTTTACACTCTGTTCTCTGCAGTCATGGCTGACAGGGCAAAAGGTTCAAAAGTGTGGGCTCACTTTATAAACTCTTTTTTTTTTTAAAGTTATTTTCTTTATTTCTGTCGGCTATTGTTTAAGTTTATTTTCTAGTAGCACTAAGGCACATCACCACCAGACATTTGTTAGACCAGACATGTTCAGCTATAAATCCTCCTTTATTATATTCACAGGAAACTCAGGAAATAATTTAACTTGTCATTTCAATTTGAAAATAAGCCATAATAAAGTAACTAATAATTTTTTGCACAAAGTTTTAGAGAATAGCATCAGTAACAGTATGGATAAGTATCATTGTCAATATCAGTAAAATCCTGACAATACCAATTCCTAAAAGGCACAGTTTTATTGTTTACTGTGTTTTATTCCATGTTTTACTTTTACATGCCAGACTCTGGAAGCAAAAAGACATTCACACATAAAATTCTGACCTCCCTGAAAGGCAGAAAACCTTAAGATTGACAGAGACATGAGGAGAAAGAAGGAAAGTGATAGAGACAAGGAGAAAGAAAGCAAGACAGCGGCAGAATAAGAGCCAATGCTGAGAGATAGAGAAAAGAGAGAGGGAGGGCCAGTTGATACAGATTGTGAAATTGATGTATGACAGAACAGATTGGTGTTGCCTCTCAGATACATCTAAATTGAATGTTGTCAGGAGGAGGCAGATTACAGCAGAGACTGCGCTGCATCCAGCCCCCTGCACTAAATGAAGACGTGTTTACGTTCAGATGAGAGAATGAGAGAGACTGTGTGTGTGTGTGTGTGTGTGTGTGTGTGTGTGTGTGTGTGTGTGTGTGTATCTGTGTCTGTGTCTGTGTTTGTTAAATCTGTGCCAACAGCCCTGCATGCCAAAGGTCTGAGGGGCTGTTGGGGGGCATTCACTGTGTCTAACTATACAGCAAACAGCCCAACTATATTCTATATTGCATATTCTTGAAGGCAAAATCATACAGATGTCAAAGTCAAACTTATGGTCTGCGGCAGCAACTGTATTAAAACATACTTGAGATAGTAAGAATATCATCCTTTTGCAAAGGTGGTTTTGTGGTTCAATAAGTAATTATGCACAGGAAAGTGTGCTGATCCTGGAAAATAAGAAGGTGAAGATTCCCACGATATGCAGCAGTTCCCTCTGAAAGTAATACTTTACAGCCTCAAGGCAAGTCAGTTGTGACACAGTGTGCACTTTGACCATGCAGTTTTGTGTACACTGTGCGCCTCATGCTACTGAGCCACATAAAGTAGATCCATTTGTTCTTCACCATGTGTCAGCCTTGTCTGAGTCTTTTGACTAACAACTCTTTCCTTTATCCGAGTTAATTACAAAACATACATTACCGCAGCAATGCAAGAGCAGTTCCTTGAACATCTCATTCACTCCATCTGCCCTGCTTTGGTTCTCTTTGGCTTGCTTTTCGTCTTCGCCATTGAGAGGCTTCAGGCACCCACCGTGATGTGTATGTCTGTGAGTGAACAAGAAGGATGGATATAAAGAGATAAGGCACACACACTCCTGTGCTGAGAAGAGTGACTGTGTGGGGAGTTTGTGGTGTGGGTGGTCTTAGTGGATGCCAAACAATGAAGCAGCCTTGGGCTGAGAAGCTGAGAAGAGTCTGATAATAGAGCAACACTTCAACTAGACGCTGAAGTCAGTGTCAGAGAAAACAACCTTTTTTTTTTCCGACGACAGAAATGAGACTAAAACTAAATAAACGGCAACCTTTGAAAATAAGAACTGACAAAACATAATTTTTTTTTTTGTCAGTCGATAAAAACTAAATAACAATGTCAAAGACAAAAGAAGGGAACTATTTTAATGCAAAGTCTTATTCAGTGACCTGGCAGCATCTGTCGGCTCACACATTGTGGCAGTGCCTCTGGGCCTGAGTGGTAGGGCTGTGCCTGACTCGGAACTATGTCAGTTGAGTCATACTTGGTTGTTTAATATGAATCTTTTACTACTGGTTAATTTTTTTCAATACAGAGTTTGAATGGGGTTTGGCTGAGCGTTCAGAGTGACAGTGACATTCAAGTTATATAGTAATAAAACTAAGATAGCCCTCCTAGCTAATGCCTGCTTACTATATTAGCAACAGATGTGTAACAACATATTTTGCTGCCCCTAGAAATTAAAAGCCAGAGGCTGAATCAGATTAAGTTGCATGGTTTTGATGTAAATATAACATTGACACTACCTTCGGTGGGCTATCTTCCATGTTGCTTTTGGAAGAAATAAGTTAATTCCAGGATTATTGTTGGCAGCCAACCAACTAAATGACTGTATTAACATGTGAGTGTGGGTCTGTTGTATTCCTGCAGCACAGGGAGGCATGGACACTGTGTTCGGCTTGATACATCCTTGGTGTGAACAAGAAAGTGGGGCCTTTTCCAAATACTTTGTGACAAATGAGAACAACACTTGTATACTGCGGGATTCTTCCATTGGATTTTGGGTTACTGCAGAAAATAAGCTCTGTGGCAAACATATGTTCATGAGAATTACACATTTTTGTTCAGCAAGATGATCTTCAAAAATGAACACTGCTTTTATGAGTTTTGAAGTCTGATCGCAAAAACTAGAGGTAAAAAGCTAACGTTATAAATGAACTACATTATGATTGCATGGCTTCAACTCACCACCACGACAAAGCTGTCAAGATGTGTTTGGCATGATGATGTGCTATGGTATCAATTCACCACTAGTTAGCGGTCGCCTTAAAAAAACACAACAACAAAAAAAACTATTAACTGATATTTTTATGTCTTGAAACAAGTCCTGAAAGTCTCTTAAGCTTTTGTTAACCACACATCTTATTTCAGGCATCTAACCACACACCCATTCAAAACCCTAAAATGTTAAATGCTTAAAAGATATGCATATTAACAATGCATCATAAAAACATTTCATTGACGAAAACAAGACTAACATGTCAAAATGAAAAGACTAAAGCAAATATTCATTTTCCTTTTAAATACTAAAACTGCTACTGAATCAGAATCTGCTTGAACTTGAAACATTGTCACAGGAGCTGTCCGAGGTGCTGACCAGACTCTGCACTCTGCAGCTGTCACCAGCACCAAAGAGAGTCTGTACATCACTGCAGCCCAGACCTTAGGCATTAGTATTATCTAATGTAACAGCGTGCTACCACGTATAACCTCTGTGCTGTTTTCTTCTGAGTGCTTTATCCCTGGACCTATAAGAACAAGTCAGCATTTTTTGTAGGTCCCAAGTGGATTGAAACTGTAGCAATGCTGGGGAAGCACCAAAACTTTTTTAGTGTTGGATCTGCCCTCTCAAATGAAGAGGTAATTCACCTGTACTGTATTTAGTTAATTTACAATCTCTGCAAATAGGTGATGGGAAGTATCTGAGTACATCTAGTTTTGTACTTTACTTTAAAACTTTGAGAGTGTTTTGCCCATATACGTAAGAACTTTTATTTAATTGGGATTTTGAATGAAGATTTTACTGTAATGTGATTTGAAAGTAAGTATCTGAGTACTTCTTCCACCACTGCAGCAAGTTCTTAGTTGTTTTTTGCCGATCAGATCAGCTTTCTGCCAAGAATAACAATAACAACAATTTCTCAGTAAGTTTCAAATGCTATAATTGCTCACATATATCTTCTGTCTACCCCTGCCTGCCTTGTTTAACAAACAAACTTCAAGATTCTCTAAAGTAGTGAGTCTATGCAGGTTGCCTCTTTTCATTATTGGTTACAGCACGCAGACAAATCCATTGCTAGACTACATAAGACCAAAAAAGACCAAAAACTAACACACAAGCAAATTAAAAAACTAAAAAAATATTCAGTACCTCATTTTGCTTGCTTATTTTGCTTATCATCTTGCCTTGCCTTTTTCTTCTTCATAATTTCCCCCCTACTTGCTATTTTGCTTGCTTTGGATTACATTTAATCTACAAATTCAATTAGGTGCCTTTATCAGCTGATGATACCTGTGATCAGGAAGTCCTGATCACAAGCCAATATCTCACATACATGTACATATGTGCGAGTCAGACTCACAAGCATGTGAGCACACAACATGCTCTGCTACACATTTGTTTATTTGCATGCAAACACAAAATAGTTTATAACCAGTGCTGTGTTAGACAACCCGAACTTAACTTAGGGCTACTACATTTAGCTTAGGCACCTCAATATATCAGCAATCTGATAAATCTGTTTAACGCGTGTGAAACTTACTTACTGATGTGTGAAACTGTGATTTTCAGTAAGTCACAACCAGATAACAGCAATGCGCAAATGTACCAAAGGCACCTTTACCTCAAAATGCAGTGTTGCAAGGATGTGTGTATCTTTATGTAAAACTTTATTTGATGCCAGGGTTAGGGGCAATAAAGGTTGTGTGTGATTTCTTTCTAAAGTCCCTTTGGACTTGAGTTTTTGCAACGCTGACCTACTGATGTTTGCATCTAACAGGTCTTTGAACATTTCTGACTCAAAGACCTTTGTTTGAATGGGCATAAGTGACAATTAGATAACTCTTCAATTTAATATAGATTTAACATTTGGTGCACATTGAAAACAAGGTTTTCCTGTGGATTGTCAAAATATTCTCATACAATGACTTGTATGATATCTAAGAAATTAGGGCCCCAGAATGACGTTAAAAACTTGACATTAAGTTACGTACTTGAGGATAAGTTACTTTTGTTGGGTTTAGAAATAGAAACATGATGACAATATATCCTAAAATAACTCAGTGTTTACTTGGTTTCACATGGTTTGGAGCACCGGTCCCCTGTGGGAGACCCATCAACCACCCCAACCTGCCTCCTTAAATGGACTACTTCCTTCTTTCCACTCGTAAGTGCATTGGTCTTGTTATTGCAGCCTTCCCAGTTATATGTGTTAAACACAAACACAAACAAAAAAGACTAATGATCATGTGGTTTATTGCTGTGCATTGCTATTTGTAGGTAAACATAAAAACAGTGCATGAGAACAGGCTAGAAATGTGTCAGCTCTAGACATAACACGACATGACTCTTGTCTTGGCGTTGTCCTTTCACACCATTTTCATTGTCATCTGATGGCTCTGATACAGTGCACTGACAAACCTAAACTGACCTCCCTCTTCCAGCATTTTTATCTCTGGATTTCTAACACACACACACACACACACACACACGAGCACGCACTTACAACATAGAGAATGTTTGCTTCATGCTCGAGGTTTGGTCCCGATTTAATTGGAGCTGAGCTGATGTGGTGTGTGTGTGTGTGTGTGTACGTGAGAGAGAGAAATACTAAAAGAGAGAGAGAGAGAGACAGAGAGAGCATTTTAGAATGGAGGACAGGGACAAAACAGCTCATTCCTTTAGGAAAAGGCTGACTGACAGAGACATACGATCAGTAGAAATCTTCATAGTGACAGAGTGATTCACGTTCAGCCACAGACACACAAAGTATAAACTGAGTTCATTTATTGTCATCTAACACAACATTCAGATCATTCATTTGTTCCAATTTGACAGAGCATCAGCCATAATCTTAGCATGATTTAATCCAGTTTGTGTTCAGCACAGCCAAATGCACTCATAACTTAAACTGATCAGTGTAGAAATGTAGTAGGTGATTTTTCCTGATTGACGTTTTTCACTCTAGCATTCATCTGTAAATGAGTATCTCTCTGTCTCTGATGGGGCTTGTTTGTAAAATTGAAACTCTTTTTCAATGTAACTTACCAGGGACAATTGCACGCCTGCCAGTCACATTGAGGGTTGAACACATACAAACACAGTCAAAATTTGATGATTATTAACAACAACAACAACAACAACAACAATAATAAATAATACATTTTTGATAGACAGACATATACTGTCAATAATGTTAGATAGTTAAAAATTAAAATGAGTATGCACACTTTTTATGACATTATGATAACATCAAACTCCCTCAGATCTGTCTTACTCTTGAGAGCTCAATTCGCACCCTTTGTGTTTAAAGAGCATGAGTCAAAATAACATACACATCATTTGTTATTCTTGGGACAAACACTGAAATGTTACAAGAAATAAAGACCAAAAACTAAACATTAAAAAATGAAGCAAACCTATAGTAGGACCATGTCAGTTACCCAGACCACATTCACAGATCATTAAGCCGCCTCTCTAAACACAGCATTAGGCAAAAAAGGCAGTGAAAAAGCACTTTGCTTGGTTTTGGTGCCACACACGAATTTGAAGCCAAGAATATTGCACTCAACAGAATTTGGCCAAATCATAACACGCTCCGGCAGATATAGACCAGTCAAATACCAAACCCTTCAGTGTTCACAATCCTGATTACTAATCAGCCATTTCTTTAGTTACTTAGCAATAAATGGGAGGTGTTGAGCACCTTAATATGTGCTGGTAGAGAACACCATTGTGAGTGTACTTTAAAAAAAAAAAAATGTGATGATTTAGTTTTCTCTTGTGATACAGTGGGTTATTGATATTGCTGGTGTCCTCAATGTAATATACTACTAGAGCAGTGCAGGGCCAAGCCATCCTTAATGTTGTTTTGGCATTTTACAAATATATCCTCTTGATTTTGACATGCATGAGAAGAGATGAAGACAATGCTGTCGATAAAGCTCACAATCAGAAAATGCAGAGATTTCTATTGATTGCTCATAAAAAAAAATGCTGCGTCCAATTACCGTGCAGAAAAAGCCGTCATCGCATTGATAAAATGTGTCATCAAATCAGTTTGCTGATATGGGGAAAAAGCCTGTGACATCACAAGTTAATGAAAAATACCCAGCTTGTTTTCTTTTGTGTATTATATGCTGCTACATACTAATCTTTGATAAGAGGTCCTAAACTCTATTTGCAAAACTTGCCTTTTGTTGGTCTTTTCCTCTTCCTTTATAGCTCTTTTATCACTCTACAGCTCTCTCGCACGCACGCACGCACGCACGCACGCACGCACAGTTGTGTTGGCTGCTATTCCTACATATCTCCCAGAAGTGTATGTGGTGGTCAGAGAAGTGGTCCTAGACTCCCAGCTCCAATTAAGAGAACAGACAGTTGGTGAGAGGGAGAGAGAGGGACTATGGCCTCCTTGCAGACGCAGAAACACTCCAACAGAATATTAATAACGACTAACATTTCAGCCACATCCTGCTATCTCATATTGCAGCTTTGTTTATGGTAATTCACAGCTGACTTTGTCTTGCAGATGTAAAAAAAAAAAAGTTTCATGACCCAGGTGACGTTATTTGAAAATGCATTCTGAAATGTCAAAGACAAAAAAAAGTCAAAGGAGAATAAAAAATAGTTGTGCATGTTGCCATTTGGAACAAAGGTTCTACCTGAGTGCACAGGATTTGAATGATTGAGATAAAAATACATTTATGCTTTGAGCTTTCAAGTAATAATCTGTGGTACAATACGTGCTGTAAATAATGACTATTCTGCTTTGTTTTTTAAGCTTAGTGATATGATTCACAGATAGTTTTGGCTGGGGATTTTAATCCTACCCTTTATTCAAAGGAAGATTGTCTTGGTAAGTGTGATGCTATAAAAAGAAATAATTCCTGCTTTGGGTTTAAATGATGTCGGGAGATTTTGGAGAAAAAACTAACAAATTGAATATACTGTTTATTTGAAATTACCAGCCATTAACAGCCATTTCTGGAAAAATCTCACGCTGACTGCTAACTGTTTAAAAACCTACTTTGGGGGACACTCACAGAGGTGCAGACTCTTGCCCTCTGTCAAAATAATAAGATGAAAACATGAAAACAACAAACTACTTATTGCAGATTACTTTTTCGTCATATGAACTGAGCCAGCCTGCATATAATCTGATATAGATTTGAATGTGCTTTTCCATATTATGCTATTAAATAGGCATCCTTTAGGCATAAACAAAGGATCACCAGGGAAAAGATGCCTTTGGGAAAAATAGAAAACATGCAGAGTCATTCAGACAACTCCTTCAGTTTAGGAAACTGGGCTTTGGTGGAACTCAGAATCAGATTCAGATTTGCCATAAAGATTTCTCCATACAAGAAACTTGTCCTGGTGATTTGATGCATAAAAATAAACAGTGCAAAAGTCAAGATATGGAATAAAATTAAAAGAAGAACTAAAGGAATCATGGCAAACAATGGCACCTGTCAAAAAAGAAGAAATGAAGAAAAGAAGAAAATACATTTATGTGTAAAAACTAGGGCTGGGTAAAAAAAATCGATTCATCAGTGCATTGCATTGTTTTTTGCCAATTCAGCATCGATCCATATAATCCTGAAATCGATTATTTCCGTTGTAATGAAGCCCTGCTCCCGTAGCGGCAGTGTGAGTGCCTCCAGAGATGGTGATTGACGTTGTTCAGAGCAACGTCTGTTGTTTGTTCATTAAAATGGCGACAGTACCAATCCCATTGATTTTTGGGATTCACCACTGTTTCTTATTTTTTTCTCTTAGGTAAGAGGCAATTTTACAAGTGGTAGAGAGCAGTCTGATTGTTTTCCAAAGAACACGTTTTACATTTGAGCTACATTTAAAAAAAAAAAAATGCATCAATATCATGTAATCAAATTTTGCGTATTTATAATGACTGGGCTAAAGGGGTAATACCATACTTGATGCATTGATTCCAGTTACTGTAATTTCATTTATTTTGCATCCCTCTAATAATCAGTGGTGTAATTTAACAAAGTACATTTACTCAAGTACTATACTTAAGCACAAATCTGAGGTTACTTTTACCATACTTGAATATTAAATCTCATATTTAATCTCTCCACTTCACTTCAGAAGGAAATATTAAACTTTTTACTCCACTACTATTATAAGGTAACTACTTTACAAACGAAGATTTTTGCTTACAAGTGCAGCTAAAACAATTAGATGATCAATTAGAAAATTAATTGGCAACTATTTCTTTCATTGTCATTTTTTCATGCAAAAAACATTTCATGGTTCCGGCTTCTCATATGTACTGTATGAATGAGGACTTGCTGCATTTTTCGTTTAATTATTTTGATTTATTACATTTATTGAAACCTTTTTACATGAGTACTTTTACTTTAAATGCTTCATATATTTCCTGAAATCACATTTACTATTGGCCTACATGGGTTTCACTTGGCAGAAGTGTTTTTCTTCTTACAGCCCTTTTTGGTGCCATCTCTCCAGTCTTTGCACACGGCACAAAACCTGCCCTTCTATAGTGTTTCGGGGGCGTTGCCTGTGGTAACAGGTGACTTATGATCAGGTGGGATTCATCATTGAGCACACCTGAGTAAGAGCAGATTTGAGTGGCTTTTGGTGCATCTGGAGTTGACCTCGCTTATATTTTCTCCTACCAGATAATTAAGAGAAAATATAAGAGACAATTTAACAGAAGATATTCACATTTGGTTACCCATTCATCACTAGATATGTATCTCTGTTCACAATTATCAAGTACTGACAAAGTAGCACAATAACTGATATTGAAGGTCTAGATGTGAATGTAGAAATTAGACATTTTGCTTTATGCAGATGAGGATATATTCTACCTACATAATTTTTTCCCCTAAAACCCGCGTTTCCTTGGATTTTTTTATTGTTCTTAAATACACTTTCTGAACTTCAGACTTAAAAATAATTTATGAAAATGTTAGCCTTTTAGGGACTCTCACTCTCCGAAACATAAATTCTCTTTTATTATCCTCTGTATTTTGAAAATTAAATGGATGGATGGTTGTGTGGACTTAATGGGTCTTTTTTTTTTTTTATCTCTGAAATAAAACATTCCCAAAAGAGTTAATTTACTCTTTTAATAAAACCTTGCACCTGGGAAGCAGCATGCATCTTTAATGTCATGGTATGGTAGTATTAATAAATTCTCAGATAATTTCCCTTTAGAACATTTTGTGTTCCCCTCCCCTGATCTTTCCTTGTACAAAATGTATGAACAGAAGAGTTTATTTGGTATAATAAGCCTCAAAAGATAAAATGTTAATATACTGCATGTACTGTCTTTGGGCACTTGTATCTTGTAAGCCCATTTTTGACCAAAGATTCGCAATGAGACAAAACCGTTTTAGAACGTTGCAGGGAAAAGACGCGGCGGTGTAAACTGGCCCGTCTAAGTTCGAATCAACCCAGCAGAAGTCACCTGCGACTCTGCTTGTCAAGTCAACAGCAGCTGGTTTTAGAATGAAATGTACGTCACCTGCTCCATCAGCCAATAGGCTTGTAGTGACGTTCGAATCAGTTATAAAGTAGACTGTGTGTTGGCTTGCCCTCCATCCTTGTCTCTTTTACATTCCTGCAGTTGTTGACATTCTGTCTATGTCCTCACAATGTGTTGGTGTCAGAGAGTGGGTTGCTGCTGCAGCTCTGTGTATATGTGCATATCACACACTCACAACCTACTCATAGAATGATTATTTGATGCTAGTTATTTGAATTATTGTAGCGTATTTATTATGAATATTGTAAATCTGAATCTGGGGTAGTTGCTATTGATACTATTTTTTTTTAAATGTAGAAAGTATCCCACTATCACTGTTCTCTTTTGTTATTTTAAGATGTTACAAATTATATTAAGCGACAAAAGAAGCATGAACAGCTGGACATCAGAACAGAAGTATAGAGAGTTGCTGTGGAAATAATACACTGTCTTGTCTAGTTGCATACCTGTAAACTGGCAGGTTATCAGAATGTTGCAGGCCAACACATTGTAAGTGCTGCGATAACTCATTCCCAACGCAATTAGCAGGTGCATGAGGGTTTCTTAAAAACAGGTAAACCTGCTAAATGGCTGTATTCCCACTGCCACTGAACTTACCGCTGGAGAGCGAGTCAGCCTTTCTGTCGGCTGGTGTATGTGCATGTGTGTGTGTGGTTTGTCTTGTTGGTGTATCTGTGCGACGTCATGGACAGGCAGGAGTACAGGTAAACAGTAGACAGCGGGAGAACAGAGAGACTGCATGCATTTAATGATCTGAAAGTGAATGCATGTAACAAGCATAAATTGACACATAGTCCTTAAATGTTCAAACTTGACACTGAAGAGGGAGCGTCATAGTTTGATGTGTAGGGCCACTGACCGAGTGTCAGTATTTGATGAGTTGGGAGTGAGAATGTGTTGCTTAAAAGAGGGAAGAAGCTAGTGGGTGACATTATTCATCTTAATGTGATTACATTTTTTTTCTATTTTCATACAGAGGTGCATTGTTTATAACAGAACAATTTATTACAAGTCTTCTTAAACTTCTTGGAATGAGTCACGCGTCTCCCTCCAGGTGTTGCCCATCAGTAGGTAAATCCCAGACAGATACATCCTCCTCCTGTTGTGAAGCAGATGGCTCTAGCCAGGACATACTGTTGCTGTCTCCCTCCTCTTGTCAGCTCGCTAATCAGATATTTATGAACAATAATAAACCTCCAAATTTACATATCACTATTGTTGGATGAGAACAATATGCTCTGTGAACTGGACCTTGATTAGGGACAGAGAATAATCCTTGTTACCTAATTGTCAGAATTTAAACTGAATTTCCACTTTTAATTCAAGACAGAAAGTATAATAAAACCACTTGTTTTTCCTGTAACAGCAGAATATTATTCTCTCCACCTATTATTCCCCAGCCTCCTAAACATCCTGAAGCATGTATTCTGGAAATCGTCATGATTCAATTTTTAGGTCGCCTCTACCTTTGTCAGTTATCCCCCCAAACCCTGCCCTGCTTTGCAGGGCTCTCAAATGGATCTTTTTTCCTCCAGGCTCTGCCAACCTGTGGCCGGGCAACAGAGGAGCCATTTATCTCCTCTGTAGCATGCTGAGAATAATCTGGGATGCGTGTGTGCATGTGAATGGGTGTGTGTTGTTGTATGTGCGTGCGGTAGCGGGAGGACAGTCGTAAACAGAACCGTGCAGGATCCAGATGCCGGTGGGCCAACGCTAGCAATAACAGAGCTAGGGAAGCTAATACTCTGTGCGAGGAAGAATCCGACGTGATTTAGTAGCACCGTCAATGAGCTCGGCAAGGACAATGGTTCACTAGAGCTCGGTGGAGAAATGAGGACAGGGCTAGGAAAATGGTCAGAGGCTATGAGGATAGGGGCTGAGGTAAAAGAAGGGGAGAGCGATTACTCTAGGCGTAGGCCTAAGGATATAGATTGGGATGCGTTTGGCCGAGGCATGCTGAGATATGGGAGATGGAGGGAGATTTTTCTAGATATAGGGGTAAAGGGGTGGCAGGTTGGGCATGTTTATGACAAAATGTTGATAAAAGTCCAATTTAAAGGAAGTCGTATTTATGATCTTTTATAAACCCCTGTGGATGGTTGAGTCAGTGAATCCCTCAGGATGGTTATACAATAGGCCACGAGCATAGTCAAATGTAAAGCTGGGGCCATAAGGCAGAAAGGTTGTAATGCTTTGATTTTTTTGTCCTTTTGGGGTGATTTCCCCTAACCACCACAGAAAAAACATTTAAAAAAAGGAGAGGTAGGGAGAGAAAGACAAAAAAACTATAAATGGTACATATTCCTAAATACTAAAATAACTATGTTAATTATTTTTGGTGTCTGATTTTTGACCATCTACAATTAATATTTAGATTGAAGTTGATCAAATTCAAAACAAATATATCCTTCAGTTTCAATAAGGACTTTGGCCGGTGCTCGGGCCCTAATAATTTCCAATTTAGTTCTTCTTATATTTTTTCTGGAAGTTGGAATAGCAAGAAAGCTACGTTTGCTACCCTTTTAACAGGACAAGGTTAGCTGTTTTACTGAATGTTCATTCATCAACATTTAAATTAATAAACTAAAATTAGTTATGGCTAGTTTAGCTAAGACTACCTAGCCTTACTGTACACTTTAACTTGATAAGGCTTTCTTGTTTTAGCTTTTTATTGAGGAGACTAGGTTTTGCTTTGTTTTGTAGTTACTGCACATTTTGGATGAAGGCCTTCACATTTTCATCCCTTGGTATTATTTTAACAGTGAAACAGAAGCAAGAAAATCTGATTTTGGTCTTAACTAAAACATTTTACACAAATCCCCAGAATGTAATGCTCCACAAAAGGCATTTTTATTTAGATTTACGGTAGGCTATCTGTGTGTTGGCTGCTGCTTTAAAACTCCATTGCCTTACCGCTGACATGAAACCTTTTTTAGATGAGTCCACAAACTGAGGAACGACGTGTGGTACCTACAAACAAACCCTCACTCTCTTATTCTTCCTTCTATTTTCTGTCTTTAATTCTGCCATGCTTTTCCTCATATACTCCACACACACACACACACACACACACACACACACACACACACACACACATTGTAATCACAACAAATCAGAGGTTCAGTGTGTGTAAATGTCAGGTCATTAGTGTGCTCCAGTCTCCTCCTGTCTAATTGGACCACGGTAAATATAGCTGCTCAACACTGATTCCTGCACGTCCTGCTCTCTTACTTCGTCTCCTGTTCTGTAATTTCTTTCTCTTCTTTTTCAACTTCTGATCTTGTAACTTGAACTTGGTGAAGAGTTTCGTGTCACCAGTAACATGATCCAAATTCATGTAATTAGAACTTAAAGCCATTTACGCATACTAGATAATCAGAATTGTTTGACAGCTTTTTATAGAAAAAGTCATTTTTTACGCATGTTGATGTTGTCTGTATGGTCTTAATTGCGTTAAATCTCATTTAATTCCCCCTTCTTGCTCACGTCTCTCAAAAAAAAAAGATTTTAGTTTTCAGGAGATATTTAAATGGCTTTATAACACTTAAAAAAGAAAAGTTTAGTATGGCTCTCACAAGTTCAGATCACAGGGTACCACTTCTTTTCTCATGTGATTTTATATTTTCCTGTATCACTAGCTCTCCACTTTCCAAATTTTTAAAATACATTCTCAAATGTCTGCATAGTATAAAGCCTCTAACTTTATAACGCTTCGATAATGTAGCAAGAGATAAGTTAAAGTACATCATAAGTTGTATTGTAATGTGTTTGAATAGCCAAATAATAGGCACAATGCAGTAGAATAGGGTGTGTCACAGATGAGTGAGCTGGAGACTACAGTTGTTTTTGTATTTGTTTGTGGCAGCTTTAGGCAGTAAACTGTAAAATATTAATGTGCCTTAAATCATGTCAGTAGCTACAACTTAAAGCTGGGGTGTGCAGTTTTTTTTGGGTAAGGGCAAAGAAAAAACAAAGCAGAATTTGAAAATACACCTTCCTCCTGCAGCCTTCCCCTCCCTGTCTGGTTATGGGCATATGCACACACTTAATACAGTAACTTAATTTATTAAATCTTATTTCATTGAAGAGCTTTCTCTCTGTTTATCAGTCCACAAATGAGAGTTGAATTAGCTACTATACCCCGGCTCTGGGGGGACAGCTTGAATTCAGTGGTCACAGCAGGCTGGTAGCCAGTGGCAGCGCCGGGTCTAACTCGTGTAATGAATCGAGGAGTGGTCAGTTCCCTCAGGGCTGGCTGAGTTTAAGTTTCTGCAGCTGCCTGCTGGGGTCCATCGTCTGGGCTGCTGCCTGCTCTCCCCTCTTTGAGGTGGTCTGTAGTGGCAGAGTGAGGTGCTGGGCCCACTGTGATTCAAGGCTCTAGCTAGCTACATTAACATGAACTTGAATTAGCCACAGCTCGCTATGGTTGAAAGAAAGTTAAACTATTACCAACGTTTTCTGTCCACCTCTTAAAAGCATCCCTGATATTGACATGTTTTATTTCTTAAATTGTCAGACTCTGTTTTAGACTATTTTTTTTTTTTGATAGGTCTGTGATTTTTGGGGTTTCTCTACAGTGTTGGCAGTTATTGCCAGTGCTAGAATAACACTGTTTTCTGAAAATTTTTCCACCACTGAATCAGGCCTTCACCATCTGATTTATATTTATTAAAGAGCCAATAGGAACTCCCTCTTTAAAAAATAACCCCCTATTGGCCAGTCTCCTGCCAGGGGCCTGATTTTCTAAACCTTAAAACAGAGCCAAGAGCAGGTGAGGAGGTCTGCTTTTTTCCTCAAAATACTCGAAGAACAATCCACTCAAAGGTTATTATGGGATGTTTTGTCCAGTGACATCAAACGGAATTGCCTACCCCAGCTTTAAACCTTTTATGATTTTATTTGAGTCATTTCAGTTCTGTTAAACAATTTTCTTGATTAATGGGATCACATGCATTTGTTGTTGCCTTTTATCAAATGTATCTGCCCAAGTTGCTGAGCTGAAGCCCAAGACAAATCTGCAGCATCAACATTTAGTAGTAATCAGTAAACATTTTCTAGTGGTTTAGTTTCTGAAAGTTAATTTCTCCAGTTTTGCTCGTCATTTTTGTCGTCATATACGTCATAAAAGGATCAAATGAAGTATATATATATATATATATATATATATGCATATACATATATATATATATATATATATATGCATATACATATATATATATATAGTTGCCCTACAAATGCAGTCAACATGGGACTCTTCAATGATGTGGTTGTCACGCAATGTGCACTCAGCTCAAGAGGGGGCAGAATTGTAAAGGACTAAGAGAGACATACACCAGGACCACGCAACACACACAGTCACACTGTATTGTGGATGCATGAGAATGGGAGTGTAAGCAAGTGTGTGCATGTCACTGACAGTGACAATGAGTTTTTGTAACTCTGTGACTAAGTTATTGGCCACGGCAGGAGGTCCTTTACATGCTAAAGAACAGATTGTATCTGTTTACACCTGCCAGTGTCCCAGGCATTATTAGACCTGAACAGACACGACTAATTAATGAATCCAGTGGGCTGCTTAATACAGTGAGAAATGAAACACCCTGCAAGGATGGGAGGGAGGAAAATGTAAGTGGAAAGCAGGCGAGGCTCAGAAAAAGATACAGGCGCAATTTCACAATACAACAATCATGGCGATGAAAGGAGATGTATTCAAGGATTTCCAAGGGCAGGGACTGGAATTAACTTTTCTAACAGGGAGTGAACAAAGTAAATTGTTTGTCTGCCATGCAGAAATTCCACATGCCACTTTTGATCGCTAAATGATGGAAAAACATTTAGGTTATGTAGACATTCAATGTAAAAAGTGATGCCATTCGATGTTTGATATATTAAGAGAAAAAACATTTAATGCAAGGTAAATTTCAGTGTTTGAAATACATAGTAGCTTTCAGAAAAGCCAGCTTTTTGGGGATGTGAGGGTACTGTACACATACATACACACACACTAACATGAATGTACACAACATAACATGTACACAAGACCATACAGACTACTTGAGAACGTCACTGTTAATTCCTCCTCTGCTCAGATCGCCAACAGCTGTCTGCGATACATTGATGAGTGGGATTGTATGTATGTGTGAGTGCCTTTTTATCGATTGTTATTGGTTTGAAGTTGGTAAATTTCAAGTGGCAATTAAAACAATAATAAGTCTCTACATCCTATAGTGTTACTTTAATAAAACAGTTGAGTGAAACATACTATGATTTAATTTTGCTAGTTTGCGATGTGGTGGCAGGTGACGTGTATGGGTGCAGCTTTGATTTTCACCAAACAGCTCGCCTTCCTCAACAGCACAAAGTGACCGGGCATGTCTTAGCCCCCCTTACCAACCCTGCCCCTTATCAACCACACCTTACAAATATTAAACAATATGTTGTCATTCTGCTTTCAACTTTGTCTTCAACAGTAATAATGAAAAAATACAGAGTACTTTAGGGCTCTGTTCTTGGCTCTTTGCATTTCTCTCTTAATATTTCACCTCTTGGCCGAATTATACTCAGTCAGTGGATTACCATCCACTACTATGCTGATGATACTCAGCTGTACATACCTGTAAAGGTGGATGATCACACCCAAATGATTAATAAGACATGCTTGTCTGTCGTGAAAGACTGGATGTCACATAATTTAGCTGTTCCTAAATTCAGATAAAACCGAGATGCTGATAATTGGCCATGCTCCACACAGGCACCAGTTTGATCAAGTTAAGTAAGTTAAGTTAGACAGCCAGAATCTTGGTGTAATATTTGACATTTTCTTTTGACCACTGTATTTAAGAAATTACTCAGATTTAGATTTAGATATACACGTAATAGCTAAAACTCTGTCTTTTCTGTCCATGGCTGATTCAGAAAACCCAAATTCAAAACCTTTGTTTAATTGTGACTTGATTATTGTATTGTTTTTGTCATCAGGTCTGTTACATGCTCATACCAATTCTTGAAATGGTTCAGAATCTTGCTGTAACAATTTTGACACTTTGACACTCACTTTTTGAACTAGAAAATTTGATCATATTATGCAAATTTTAGCTTCCCTGCATTGGCTCCCTATCCATGTCAGAACAGACTTCAAGGTGCCTCGTATGTCTTTTAAAAAAATCTTAATCATTTTAATCATCTTAATCCCTATATTCTATACTGGGCCCTCTGCTTTCAGTATGTGGGGTTTAAGAAGTCAGCAGGCTGTAGGGCCTTTTCCTATCGTGCTCTTAGGTGACACCGGACAGCTAAACTGTGTTGAAGACAAAGCCAAATCCAAACCAGCCTTGTATCTATAGTTCGCATTGGTCGATGACAATAAGACTGCAAAATTTCTGAATACAACTCCTCCACCAGATGTAGACAATATATCCAATAATATTGGAATCATGCCAAATGGTTAACTGAAATAAAGATACTTCGCTCATTTTCCAACAAATTACCCCCACCCCCACCCAGTGTGTTGAGCTCTTTCTGCCACCATACGAAAATACACTCCTGAAATTGTATATGTATATATGTATAAATAATAGTTAATATATGAGCTGATCATTACGAGAGGGAGGCCGCACTTTCTGTTGCAGATGCAATCAGTTAATAGGGATTGCCTAAAGAGTGTGGTGTGTTATTGTCAGTACTTTTTCCCCCAGACATGCCAGGCATTGTCACTATCGGTGTCAGACTTGCATGGAAATATATTTAGACACATTGGGAGCATCTTTGCTAATAGTGAACAGCATCATCTGCTGCCCATTTTTCTGTTGGGTATACGCTCATCTCTAATGCTCTAAAACGCTAATTCCCCTTTTCCCTACAACTTCATCTATACATCCTACCTCCCCAGTGAATCAGTAATTGGTGAAATCAATAAGGGGGCATGGGCTTCACATGAAGTCACCTGGCAACACACAAAGCTCTCAGTGGGTTCACTGGCAAACCTCACAAAGTTACCTTTTTAAAAATGCATGGCATGAGGCATAGTGGGCTATGAAGGCTGCAATAATAAAACAGCAAGTGAGTGGGCTGAAATACGCACATCAGCACCACCTGTTTTAAGTGTTTGTGATTTGTGGGTAAAAACAAAATCAGTGGCAACTTGCGTCTTGATAGGGTGACTTAAGAGTGAGAGTATGTTCATTGTGTGTAAGAGAACATCATATCACAATGACTTGTATTGTTCTGTCTGTACCAACATGTCCCAGGAACAGCTAAAAGACTATTAACATGGAAACAGACTTTTTGAAAGCAACAGTGAGAGGACAAATTATGTTGTGCATGTGTTTCTGTGGCTTTTCATGTGTAGTAGAGGAAGAGTGTGTGTCTATTTCAATTATTTTCTCACCGTCCTGGCTGCCTTCTATTGCGTTGCATTGTATGCACAACCAGCCCCACATCAAAGTGAACTGTGCCCGAGAGGACATATTTAAAAATCAATGCAGTCTTGGATGTAGCTAAAAAATTTATATCATTCACTGGTGCCTCGCTTTCTTCAGCACACACACCTAAACACACAAGCATGAACAGATTCAGTATGAGTTACAACTCGGCAACAGAAAGCCATGATAGTCACTGATGTCTATGTGAGTAGCGACAGTGGCTCAATAGCTCTGCTACTGGAGGATCAAACTAACACATGGCCCTACATGTTTCATCCTGTTCCACAGGTCATCATCTGTGATTCCTCTCACGGTCGCATGTTTGACTTATGTCTCTGCATCACAGGATCTTCAAAGGGAGGGGAGAGAAAGAGAGAGATACTCATACACTTAGAGTCTGCACTTCTGAATTTTGACTGTAAAAGGCTGAAAATTGCTTTATTATTTGTTTTGCAATTACATGTGAGTGCTATTTAGTGCCTTTGATTCATCACATACAGGTTTTAATGGCCAAGTATTGTTGAAATTACGGTCATTGGCTTCTTGTCTTTTAATTGTGTTGATGTGATAAGTATTTAAACCATGTTTCCTAAAGATTATGTTGACACACTATTACAATATACAACAATTTTGACAAATACGTTTTGGACAATACACATGAAGAGCAGGATGTTGACACCAGGAATGGGCTATGTAATCTGCATTTAGCAGGCTACAATAACACATAGTGTGGATTAGGTTTGGGCGGTATGTAATATTTTATACCTTCATAACTTCCTGAAATTTCACTGGCGTAAACGTTGTATGACTGTGTAAGTGTGTAGTGCTAACCCCATGATGGTGAGTACGCTACTTACTTCTAGCTGTTCACATTAATAAATAAACATTAGAAACCCACAAAATGTTAAGAAAAGTAATACGCTCACACCTATCTATTTTGCTTGTTAAACAGGGAAAATGTAACTGTACACCTTTTGAATTCAACTTTCTCTTGCTTTGGGAAAATTGAGAAGGCTATATTGCCTTGTTTACTCATCATAAAACACAATTCATCCAAACTCTTCACCCAAACAAAATAAAACTCCCCCAAACCATCTTGGATACTCTTTTTAGTAATCTACTGTAGTTAGTAAGTCCACTGTTACAACAATCAACAGTTCCGATTTGGTCAAAATGAATCCTTAATTTATCCTTAATTATTCCCCACAGTCTCTCTCTGCTGTTGCTGGCCCCCGGCTGTTTACAATCCTGTAACTTATTTTTCCACCACTAGGTGTCGTGGTGTCTTTCAGCTCAGCTGCCTGTTCCACAAGTAGAGACCGGAGACTGAGCTCTGGTTGTGCGTGCTGTGCACTACATACAGTGAGTGTAATAGAAAGAGGAGCACCTGTATTTATGACCATATTGAAAAACATACCTTTGGGCCTTCTAAATACCCTCGTATACCCTAATACCATGATACTGCCCAAGCCTAGTATGTGAGAGGTTTAGGAAAAGATATTGTTTCATCCTGGCTCGTGCTTCAAGTTAGTCTTGATTTTCATAACCAAGCAATTGTACTGATGCATTGATGTAAAGACAACTTTAATGTTGCAGCTGGTGAAGGTGGGGCTAACCTGCAGTACTTAAGATAATGATGGGTAGCATGTGAATTCCCCCCAGGATTAATAAAGCCTCATTTAATAATACATCATTACCCCTGCTGGTCTGTGTGTCAAACTGAGAAGACAAAAAGGTTATTTAATAACATGTTGCTTTGGAGGCTTACTTACTTTAATGTCCTGTGTAGTCAGCTATTTTTAGGATAGTTAGTTGCAAACTAGGAGAATACACTGTCACATTGTTCTTTTAAAGGCGATCCATTTGCTGGATTACAGATAGAGCCACTTTACAAACACTAAATTGTCCACTGATTTAGACTTGTATTGAGGCAGAATGGAGCTCAGCTTTCCTTATTTGTCTGCAAGAAGACATTTTCCCATTGATTTAGGGGTCGTAAATTCTACGTATTAGCATCTGGTTTTCCTCATATTGCTTTTGTGATTGTTAAGGGCCTTTGGTTAGGAGCTACAAAGAGGAGATAAAATAGAAAGGAAGTGTCAGAGGAGTGCTGTGGCTGAAACCTCTGGTTGGCTGATAAACACTGTGAAGACAATCCTAAAAACACAGGGTCACTAGACATTTTCCCTGAGATTATTCATTAAACGCAAACTGTATTTTCTTTTTCTCTAGTGAAATGCCTAATGCACACACAGTTTACTCCATGGATGGATGATTCAATGGACCCACTGTGCACAGGCCAAGGGCCGTAGAGGTAAGGCCCCCCCAGGCCTTCACCTTCACAACATGCTGACCTGGAAGAGATTCAAAATGATCAGAGACACAAAAAGACCACAAAGACGTGCAGATAAACTGCAAAGAGACACAAAATAACTACAAAAATGTGGATAAAATCATAAAGAGATGCAAAACAACTGCAAAGAGACACAACAAAAATCACAAGAAAATACAAAACAACCACAAGGAGAAACAAAATAATTACAAAGTGACACAAAACAACCAAAATGATACCAAATTACCTCAAAGAGACATAAAACTACCTACAGATGCCTCAAAGAGACACAAAAACAAAACAGACAAAACAACCATAGAGACACAAAACAACTACAAGACGACAAAACAGCAAAAGGAGACACACAAATGTCTACAAAGCCAACCACAAAAGACACAGAATTACCTCAAAAAACACATAAATACCTAAATAAGACACAACATTACTTCAAAGTGACACAAAACAACTGCAAAAGACACAAAACAACTGCAAGGGGACACAAAATGACATAAAAAGCCTAGATTACCTGAAGAGACACAACACCACATTAAAAAATAATGACAAAGAGATGCAAAAACCACCACAAAGTCTGTGTCTCCTCCTCATATGTTGGAGAGGTGGTGGGGCCTTTTGCATATTTGTGCCCAGGTCCCCATCGTCTCTTAATCCGCCCATGAGTTAATCACGCTCATGCCTTGTACAAACAGTGTCCAAATTCAGCGAGCACTGGAGTTGTCCGTAAGTCATCAGTCTCACAGGGATCTGGATAATAGCTCATCGTTTGGTTTTCCTACCTGAGTTATGCCAGCTGATATTGAGAAGTTTGCACCAGCAGCCTTCATTTCATTAGCTTGTCTGACCTTTAGCCCACCCAACCTTTATGCCATGATCACAGAGAATCCTTAAAATGCCACGGTGAGTGTCGGCGCATGTGGCGTACGGTACTGCAGCATTTCCACCAGACCACCTCAGCCCCCAGCAACATTTATTCCACTCATGTATAGTATACCCATGAGGGACGTTATACTGCTCCCTGCTTGTTTATTTATGTAAACCTATTATACTTATCATCCACAGCAGTGTGAAGCCTGTAAGAGTGTAGCCATTAGTCTAACCATATTATCATTTGACTGCAGGAAGTCGGACATATTACATGAGTGATTCCCAGCCTGGCAAAATGTATTATAGTAACTGTAAAACAGGGCGTTGTTATCGCTACACAGTCTAATTGTTTGCACCGATGGGACTATTGTTTTGACACTGATGGTTCCCTAACTCTATTATCAAATATGCTGCTATCCTGTATCAAATCAATACTGTATATTATATAGCAAATTGCGCAAGATAAAGATTACAGGAACACTGCAAGTCTCCGAGATGTTTGGAATAATGTATCACCTCCAAGACACGCATTGAATCAAAGCACTACTGGATGCCCTTGGATGTTCAGATTCATTTGTTCCTGCCTGTCAAACAGGGCAAGAGGACCTTTATATGCCAAAAAGTAGTTCCTTAACACATCCCCATTACACATTAAGTTACTTGGAAGATGAGTGTCAAGATCCAGAATAAAAAATAAGATGAGTCATCGGTCAATTGTGCAGATTAAAAAATGAACTTCCAGTCAAATGAAAGTGCTAAAGGAAATGATTTCTTTTTTTTTCCTTTCACACATAATGGTCTGATTACATTTTATGCTTTGTGACCGTGCAGTTGATACATTAATTAAAATGACAATTTTACAGACAGACAACGTACTGTGTATGCTCTTGTGTAAGTACATTTATCCACGACTATATTTACTTGCTACTGTAACATCAAATACACAGATTTACTATTGCCTTGTATGTGGCCACTCCTTTTAATTAAAAAAAGAGAGAAAAGATGGTAAGGACATGAACTGATTTTATTGATACCAATGTAATTATCAATTCTGCTTATTGGGCGTATTCTTTATCGATTCTGATACTACATTCTGATCATTTTCTGTGTTAAAAATTGTTCTTTTTTAGCTTTAATGCAACTGTTCTATCTCTGAGTCTGAACACAGTGTAGCTGCGTGGCACCAATGCTATTATAAAATAGGGTATTTAACCTCAGTAACGGATGTGCTGCTTAATTGAGAATTTCTGATACATGGTATTTCTTGAATTAAAGCCCATGTTGCGTAGATGTTTCAGCCTTTAGCAGGTGTTTCCACCATTACTTGGAACTTACCATTTTTACAGCAGCACTGCTGTCATCTTTGCTCATGAAATGAAGCCTTTGAATGGTTTCTTCCTCTCTGCCATGACTCCTTCTTGTAGCAGGTTTCCAGCAGTGTAGACACATAAGTTTGACATAATTATTTTGCTACGTTCGACTGTCAGAAAAATGTATCTGCATCAATAAAAGTATTTGATAAAGTCATACAATTCTGATGGATTGGATGATTTGGATCCGATTTTTTTTATGGTATTCACGGATAAATTAAAATTATTTTTTACTGATTGGGAACTTTAATTTTGCTGTGGTTTAGAGATGCTGTCACCTCAGTATCCAGTAAAATGGAAGTGTTAAATAGCATGGGAAGTCATGGTCAGATCTGTCATCATATAGGACTAATGAGATCCATCTGACATATCATTAATTGTCATTCAACCAATCAAACATCATAAACATAATGCTCAAAATAAATCTTCCTCAAGGCCTTTCATGAATCATACTGTTTATCTTAGTGCATAAAATCATTACTGACTGTTTCTGTTTTGTTATTGTTTCTGATGGAAATCAGGCATGTGCTTAATACTAAATATTTAAAGACATATTCACCATCAGAGCATTAGAGCCACAGGGAAACATATATAAATTCAATAAGATGGGAAACAGACAGACAGCTGGAATAAACAGGTAGAAAGATATAAAGAGATAGTCAACAAGATAGACAGGCAGAATGAGAGAAAAACAGAGCGGAGAGACAGATGAGTTAAAAATTTACAAGTAGTCATCTAGCAAGACAAACAGGATATAACCCGCCATTCGCAGAGACAGTGTTATTACCCAAACTGAGGAAGAAAAACTGGATTGAGAGATTTATGCCAAATGCAAATCCCATCACAAGAATATTACCATCCTGTATGAATTCAATATATATTTGAGACTCTGTAAATGACACTGATTAGTCCCGAAATGCCACAATGTCACACTGTATGAGGCCTAAGAGCCAAATTATTTACAGACCCTGCTGAAACTTGCCACTGAGTGGATGAATTCTGTATTTTGGTTTGTCTACAAGGATATCTTTGTGGGAGGATAAAGGAGCAACCAACATATCTGAATGCTGAAGCTAAAATATAAATGTTCTAAGATGTGGCTCTTGTCCGTTGGCAACAAATAATCTGTACTGGATCAAAAGGAAAAGCCTCAGCCTCTTTGTCCCTCAAATTAGAAAGCCAATAATTGTTTTTGAACAAGACCTAATTTAACCTTTTCTTTATATGTCTTAGTGGACTTTTTTTTAAATCACTGTTTCATGCAGAAGACATAAAAGTATGAACAGGTATGATTCATTCATTCATTCATTTGCATCCCAATTTGCCGCTACCAGGATAGCAGCAACATTTTTTGAGGAAATTGTTTCTCAGCTTCAAACCTCTGGTGGGGCATTTTTGAGGTCTGGCATTGCTAAAAGACAAACTGTCACTTTCGGTAGTAGTCTGCTCCTTTATCCTTCACCCAGAAAGGTAGTTAGCCAAGTTTGCCAATGTTAGCACAGATTCCCTCAGGTTGTTGCTTTTTGTTCATGATATTTCCATACCTGCTGATTCATGGGCAGCTCTTACACAAGCAGAGTTTGTTACACATTATAGAAAAGATGAGAGTCTATAGCATGACCTCACTTCCTTTCATGAGTCAAAATGTGGTGACATGTCACTGTCAAAACTCAGAGCAATAAGTATGGCGTGAGACGTATGCAGCCATGGTGGTGGAGGAGGAAGGATACAGATCATTCAACACATTAAAAGTACTAATACCAGACTGCAAAGAAATTACTCTAGTATAAGTTTAAGTCCTGCAATGAAAATGTGACTTAAAGTTACAATGTCAAAAATCTCCACTCTCTTTGGCAGTAACTATGGCGATAAGCAGTAATTGCAGCGCATTTCCTTCTTGACTCTCTGACATCCTCTGCACACCACCTTGAATAATTGACTTTTCTCATGAACCTCAGCTTAGCATGCACTGCATCTGTGAATTTTACATGAAACTATTCTGTTACGTTGGTCTTCTTTTGCACATTACCATACCACTACCTTTCCACTACCCCATTCTCACCACCTTGCCTTTTTTTTTTTTTTGCACTGAAACTTGTATACCACATTGATATTGCACATATATTACGTATCTTCTGTATACATGCATGTATGTATGTGCGCATGCAATAAAGTTGAGCTATAAAGTAGTCCTTTAACCACAGCACCCCATATGATACTGTATCCTGTGATTTTAATCACGACACAGAATAATGTAGGGAGTGTTCAAAACACAAATCTGACGAAGCAACAGCTAACAATCTCAGTTATTGTTTGTGTGGCTTTTGCAATTGAAATTATATTATGAACTTTTTTAAGACCCACTGTTGACGGGTATCTAATAAAAGGCCAGTTTCTTATGCTTATAAAGGTACATCCTATTACACTATGGGATTCAAGTAACATACTCGGACTTAAGCAGCATTAAATTGGCATTACTCTCATGTGTCCTGAGTCTTTTACTCTGTATGTCAAGAGCAGTCTCTGTTGTCGATCTATATTGACCACAGGTTAGACTCTCCATGGATTAACATGTCTGCACACATGCGAACACACACAATGGCCCACTTGAGCTGACAACTCAATCAGTGGCCAGCCAGTGCAGATTGCTGACAGCTGCCTTGTTACGCATGCAGGAGATCTCCTTCAAAATTACAGGTTTCACAAGTCAACACTATTTTAAGTGTGTGCGCGCGTGCGAAAAAAGAAATAAGGACAGAAACAAAGGACGAGGAATTCCTCCGGATGAGAAAGCACCAGAGGGGAGAAACACAGAAAGTGCTCGTGTTTCTGTGCATTAAGACATTAAGAAGCAAAGCTATTGGGCTGTAATTGCTTATGCTGGATTGCTGTGATCCTTTCAATTTGGCAATTTAGTGGTGTTAAATGGCCTTTTGATGATCAGTGTAACGCTCAGTTGTTCTGTTAAAGCAGCTAATGAGAAGATGCCTGAGACAGTTTATCCTCATTCTTTACAAGTATTTACCTGGTAGTGGAATCAGTGTGTGCCTCTGTATGTCTGAGTGTGTGTTTGTTTGTGCAAGAGCAATAGAAATCATTATATTGGCTCAGCAGCTACTGTAAGTGGGTTATCTGGTATATGCAATTGGTAGGAAGTGTGTGCAGAACAGGCAGAACAAGTGTCTGTGTGTTTGGAGCCGAGTGAGAGAGTACAATCATTCCATTTGCACAATAATGAAGTGGGGTCAGAAGCCATCAGCAGTGTTTGCCTCCCACCTAATTGTGCTCATGTTTTAATGGACTCTGTGCTCCATTATTTTGCTGACCCTGGCTTATCACAGAGGCCTCAATTACAAAGAAACATAGCCAGGAGCATGAGAGCATGTGTGTGCGCCTGTACCTGTTTGTCAGACTCTGGTGAAATACTGCAGACAATAATAGCAATTATTAGTAATGATCAGGATTATCAGATACAGCAGGTGGGGATTCCTTATAGTTCTGTGCCAGGTTGTCAAGTTGAAAAGGAGAGATCAAAATTAATTTGTAATTATAGTTTTGTATTGTTTGAACTGTCAGATGTATTTGCTTCAGAACTTTTTTTGTTGTTGTTTTTGCAAGCTGAATGACTCATGTGGCAATGTCACCATCCTTACAAATTAAATATCTCAACAGCCATCTGAACGATTGTCATGAAGTTTTGTGCACACATTAATGGTCTTCAGAGGATGAAGCCTGTTGACTTTGGTAAGCCTCTGACTTTTTCAATAGCGCTACGAGCAGCTTGAAATGTCTTCTTATTTTTCTTGCATAAGCAGTTGTATGTACTGTATTTAAAATCCACTCATCTACCACCTGAGTCACGCTAAAACAAATTATAGGAAGAGAGACCAAAACAATGTGCAGCTTTGCCATGACAATTTAATGTTAGCCATCAAACACTTTCGGTAAAGTGCCTGTAGAAACTTACGTAGGCTGTATGGACATGTACGTAAACACTCAATCTTTTTACTTTTTTTTTCTCCAAGTTAGGAAATTATAGAATATTTGCAGTTAGCACAATCAATTTGAAATAATATACATTGTTAAATCATCACTTAAGTGTATGTCATGCAAGAGAGCCGATAAAAACACATGGAAAGTTACACACTTTAAGGTGTGTAACGTGTAAGAAAACATTCCACCTTAAAAGTTGCTGTTAGTTGCTGGCAGTAGCCTTTGAGCGTCACAGTTATTTAAATTATTTTTTCTCAGTCTAAAGATAGCTAACTGTTGACTAGTAAAAATGAAAAGGCAGTAAAAATCCTTACATTTTATGGTTACGCAATCGATGTATGTAAACTTACTGCCTAAGGAGCAGTGGTTTTACTCCACTGTAGTCTGAAGAAGAGTGTCCATTATATGTTGACAAATCAACGGACAGCAATGTTTCTAGCTCCACTTTTTGGTATTGGCTCAGTGTGCTAGGTGCCTTAACAGACGAAAACACAGGACATAATGTAGCAGTTCTGTTGGTACCATCCACAACTTTTGACAGTATGAATGCAAAAATAAGTGTTTCAACTAAACTGAACTGAACCAGACTGCTTAGTGGAAATGAGGCTTAAGACATTAAAACTGTCAGTACGATACACACGATTAATAATAAAAGAAGAAGAAAAAAATCAATGCAACAATAGTAATAGGGATAAGAAAAATGTTATGTGCTTGGAACAAATAGGCTGTTTATGGAACATTAGGAATTAAAAGCACTAATCACACATAGGATAAATGAAAACTTGAACCTGAAAGATAAGGGTCTGGATTTGCTCAAATGGGCGAGCTTCCCTTGTGACTTGGTGGGTAATGATCTCTGCCAAAGAAGGCTGCCTTTACTGCCTCCCGTCCACCTGCTTAGGGTGCAGGGTATAAGTGACAGACGAGTAAAGGGACAGAAAACTGTTGTCACAGAACTTAACATTGTTAACAGAATACACAGAGTCATATCATGTGTAATCTGCCTAAGAAAGCATTAATAACTCTGAGCATATTTACAGTGCTTCTAGTATATTTAATGTACAGCTTCCCCATTCAGCAGCACTGCTGGTTGCTCTATTGAACCATGAAGATCAATCAGTTCTAAGAAAGCAGTAGAATCCATCTCAGATAACAAGATTTTGGACACAGGTTTGCTGGGCAGTCTGGCTTTCACAGCTGAAGAAAACCAAGTCTTTCTTCGTGCTTATTGCTATTCATGCTTTCTGCTGCAGACTGGCCCTTAATTATTCAGCTGAATAAATTACCTATAAAGCAGAAAGTGGAGTCACGGTATGCCAGGAGGGAGCAGGCCTGTCAGCTTCAAAGGGCCAAAACCTGCCTAGATCCTGTGGGCTTCACTCCACTTAACACCAGTCACTAGGTATATATGTCTAGGCTTTCATAAGCCCAGCTTAAATGTCAGGGGGTAGGTAGCTCCCAAGTGTGGGGCTCAATATTGAATGGAAATCACATTTAACTCAGCTTGCATGGCTTTAGTGACCTTCATTGGAATTAAGTGAAAAGAGGTTGAGGGAGAGGTCAACATTATGGCCAACTTAAGATGATTCTGAGTTTCTCTCATTTAAATATTGTGGTTATGAGCAATATTCTTAACATTTGGCCTGGATTTTATATTTGAATCAGAGAACTGCCTTCATTTCCCCATGTTTTAGTTTACATGTAACATATCAAATAGTTGGTTCAGCTCAAAAAATGTTTTCACCAATTTTGTTTATAATTAGTTTATAATTAGTTTTTCCATTGTGCTCTCAGTATATAAAGCTGTTCATTAAAAACACTCAAAGCTACACTTTTCTGCAAGAGATCTTAATACCTGTAATATATTATGTACTGCAGTGCTTTATATTTAAAAGATGGGATCTGACGCTCCACAGAGGCTCAGTCTGGGTGGGTAAACTAAATGACCCCAGATCCTCTGGTAGGGATTTGTGTCAAGGTGCTGTTGAGCAATGTGCTTAACCCCCAGCGGCTCCAGTGGAGCTGTCAAGTGTAAGAAAAACAGCAAGATATTATGTGGTTGCAGTGGTTATCTCCCAGGTGTGAATGTGTGTAACTGAGCGTGGTCAGCAAACCTTCCCTGGATAGATGAATTTAACCAGATGAATGATGTTGCGGTGCGATGATCTTGTTACCCGAGTTGGTCTTGTGTGCCTAAGAGGCTGAGTGTTTATCAGTTTCAAAATACCTGCTTCATCTGTTCTCTTTGCTTTCTTGTTCATACTGTAGTTTAGGGCTGTCACTTTTTATTCAAAATTTAATTCAAGTTCAGTTTTCCAACCGTAATGGCCTGTCTGTATTCAAAATGTATGGTCTAAAGGCCCAAGACCATTTATTTACAGTCTATAAGCAGCTTAATCTGTTTCAGCTTCAGCTAGTAATGTTGTGGTTTGCTACAAAGGTGGAGAACATTGGCGAGCAAAGTCGTCCTGTGTGATCAGTCTCGACACCAAAGCATCTGTGTCGAGACTGATTTTTGGTTCAACACTAAAGACAAAAAATAATGACGACAAATCTGGGTACTCACCTGGTAACGTTAGCTTGCCACCCAAGTGAGGCAGTGAAGGCACCACAGATGAGGGGTGGCTGTGGCTCAAAGGTCAGCGGAAGGTCAGCGGTCCGATCCCTGGCTCCTCTGGGCAACATGTCGAAGTATCCCTGGGGAAGATACTGAACCCCAAATTGCTCCCGATGCTGCGTATGAATGGTTACTACCTAGAAGTTGGCACCTTGTACGGTAACTTCTGCCGCTACTGTGTGAATGTGTGTGTGAATGGGTGAATGTGACATGTCCTGTCCTGTGCTTTAAGTGGTCGAAAACACTAGAAAAGCGCTATACAAGCACAGTCCATTTACCACGAGCGCAACAATGGCAAGTGTATAATCTCATCTGACTGCCTACTACTCAGTCCAGTCAGCTTCAGGGTTGCCTCTAGTGTTTTTTTTTGGGTTAATCTTTAATGAACCAGTTTTGGGGAGAAGGCTTTTGCTTTGTTGCTGTGACTTAGATGAGAAGATCAATACTACTCTCATACATCAGATGGGAGTTAAACAGTCTTCTCATCACACTGTTGGCGAGAAAGCAAATAAGCCTACTTCACAAAACGTCAAACAACTCCCTAAGTGGAGGCTTAAGCCCCCATCAAAAATGGAAGTGTTAAGTTATGCCCTTCAAGTTCAAGCCCAGAGCTAAGAAATATGGAAAAAGCCTTGCAGAGTTTCTGACAGTTTGGGCAGTGTCAGTAAACATGCACAATTATCCATACAGAAAAGAGCAATACCAGATTCAAACTCAGAACCTTCTCACTGTGAGTCTACCTGCTTTAAAAATGATTTAGTGATTCTGTTATGGGCAGGCTATTTTTTTATTCAATCAAGTTAATGTTTGATAGCGTTTCAGACTGTGCTTTGAATATCCAGGTCCGCTTTTGAATAAATGACATTTTAGCCTCGGGGGCAGAGTGCGTCTCTCTGGCCTGAGTGTCTTCAGTTTGACAATGAAAGCTAAATATGCCTCACTAATGTCATATAAATGCCACTCCAGACTCCCGCTAGTGCTGTAATTGCCACTCTGACTCACTGCACACCATGTCAGAACCCACTGACAAGTAAATTACATAATAATGCAACACTAAACTGGAGCTCAAAGCTATTCGCTTTGGGCAATCAAACAGTGGTTACAATAATTACACATTTCTGCGATTTTTAATAAAGAGACAGTTGTGAAGAGGAGGATGGGTTATGATCCAAATAAATACCAAATTAAAATGTGTGGTAACTGATTATAAGCTGCTTGGTTATTAAGTGCTTTTCAACCCCAAAGGAGAAAAAAAGGAAACCAGCCAAATCAGTTTTAAATGCATAGTGTGCTGATTATATTGTCATGATGTGACTGAATATGACACAACTTTGTAAGGATTTTTTTGTTTTTGTAGATTTGGCATCATTGCATTTTCAATCAATAGCCTTGGGTACAGAGACATTGTCTCCTATTGTGAGCATTTTAAATATTTGGAGCATGACACAACATGCTCACACTGCACTGTAGAAAACAGGTAAAAATACAGTGAATTTTTATGAGGGGTATATTGGAGTTACTAACTTAATGTCTACAAGATTGTCGGCCAGCAATATTATTGCAGTTATATACTAATTTTCATAAACAGCAGAGAGAATAGAGTGGACTGGTCAAGTGTTCAAGAGAGAAACATCTGTCAACATCTGTCTTCACTGTCACATTACAAAGACTTTGCAGTGACTGAAAAAATGCAGAGGATGTGTAAATTTACCAGATGAGATAGTGGACCCTTGCTCTGCCCCATCCAGGGGTGACCAAGACAGCATGAAAAAGACCCATCTTCCCCTCGTCCCAAGCTGCCAAGAAGACAAACTGCTGAGGTATTACGACTGATTTATTTACAAGCTAGTAAAAATGATGGAGTTGGAAATAACTTTAGAGTCCGTTAGGTCAACATAACAAATAAGACAAATCTCAATAGGGATGTAACAAATACACCCAAACGAAACCAAAGACCAGGAACTACAATTTAATGATAAGCAGGAGAAAAAGAGATTAAAGCGATAGTTAAAAATCTTTTGAAAAGGGGTCGCACTAGGTACTTATCCATAGTCAGTATATTACATATAGTAGATGTCTGTTGGCATGCCCCCAGTTTTGAGAAACAGACAGGAGTACTGCCACAGAAACTAGGGGATGTACTGCTGAGAATGAGAGCAGAAATAAAATGTATTTTAGCCACTTAAAAAAGGCCCTGCTAAAAAAAAATCTATTGTTTCAGTGCACATTATATCGAGAATATTTTCAAAGCTCTAGCTTGCTGCAGACAGCTCTTTCCACAGTTCCCCATCTACTCTACCCTTGAAGCCACCAGACTCCACTGACAAAAACAATCATTTTAGCTCACTGAACACAGGAGCTGTTGGTCTACTGCAGCCTCAATGAGTTAGTTTGTTCCTGCTATTGTGTGATCTTGATGAGTCCAAACTAACCCTTTTAAACACCAAAGTCCCACAATAACACAAACCAACTAACTGACTGAGACAGTAGTAGACCAGCAGCTCCTGTGTTCAGCAAGCTAAAATTACGTTTTTTGTCAATGGCGTCTGCCTTTACAGAGAGCAATTTAACAGCTTCAGTTCCCTGTCAAAAAACGCTGTCTGACAGCAAGGTAAAAATAAAACATTCCCAAAATAGTGTACACTTAAACTGATACAGGCTTTTTTAGGAGGCTAAAATACACTTTGCTGCTGACCGCCACTGCAGTACATAGCTTAGCTTTCTTGTCAGTACTGTTGCCTGCTTCTCCGAACTGGGACCACAACAACCAAAATGTACTTTATGTGATTCATTGACTATGGATAAGTATCACATACAACCCCAATAAAAGATCCAAACTATTCTTTTAAGAAAACTCTCAGCATACCACCACCAGTACATCTTTCAAATCACAGCTGAGCTAAGAACAAACATGGCTGTTTGGAAGCTTTGCCCCATGCAGAAGCACCACTGCTTTCATCAGTCAGGAGCCAATTGCCTGAAGGAACCAGCAGCCGGTTAGCCAATCACCTTCTGTCCTGATACACACCTATTTGCATTAATGCATGCACCCACACCTGTCACACATCATGCATCCTCATTTACTCATTGTAATGAATGTCATAATGTGGTTTAATCATTTAAATATACAGTGTGATTCATCATTTTCTACCACAAACCTTTTGCATATCATCTTTATGCTGTTGTGTTTTTTCAAACTGATCCTTCTGCCTTTGGTGTCATGTTCCTAGTTAAGCCATTCACCGTTGTGGGCCTGATTACAATGTTTATTACCCATCATCCTACACAAAGCAGTGAATTCAGAGAAAGCAGCAGCGGCAACAGCGACAGCCCATGCAGGCTAATCTGCCAGCCATGCGAGCCTTCAGGGCAAGGTTTGGTAATGTGATTTAGATGAGTTTCCCACGCTGGTGTGTCACTGCCGTCTCCCCTCAGTGCTCCAGCGACAGTCCCTCATTACACACCGTGCCACCGTCAGCCGTATCGCCAACGAGCGTGACAGTTTTTGACACTGGGACACCCGTTTTTTTTTCTCGGGCAACATGACGGAGAGAAATGAGGAAGGGTTAGAAAAGGAAGGATTTTACAGAATTAGATGTAATACAATTGAAATTTCCTTTCTGCCCACACTTTAAATCACATTCTTTTACATCATTAGAGAGTATTACAACTCTCGTTAACATACTTCACCTGTCAATTGGCTGTAAACTGTAAAAATGATTTCTTTAGAAAGTTTGATAACATGGCTCTGCTGGGAGAATTTTGAACCTCATCAACATGATCGCTCTGATTTGGGGGCTTTTGGTTGGCACACTTAAAAAACTACTTAATCCCCCAAATAAATAATTGTATAGTAATTATTCAGCCTGTGTGATGTTTAAGGGCTGCCCCTTGAAAGTCGGAGACTTAAATCAACAGTCGTAGATCCTCAGTCAACTGAGACTGCTTCAAGTAGAGCGGTTGTATTTTTTCTTGCAGTGTAACTCTAGGGATATTTCAGTCCCCAGATTTTGCTACAGAGTGAGTGCTTTTGACTTTCATACTACACTTTGCAGCTGCAGACATGCAGGCAGTGGCACGGAGGGAGAAAGGGAGACAGAACCGTAAGGTGAAAAAGTGGTGAATTTATAGTTCACAGCAGGTTAACGCAATACAGTCTCTGGCTTTTGTTGATATCTAGTGTTGGCAAAAAATGTTGTCGCGCATTTGCGATCCATTGTTAACGCCATTAGCTTGTTTACTATATGACGTAATTGCTACTGTCACACTGAACGTCCCACTGAGCCCATTCAGACTTTAAAACTTTGTATGGAAAACAAAACAAATCCTTGAATATTTGTATTGAGCAGCCAAATCTGATTCGACTGAGTTGGGTACAGCACTCCTACGTCAAATTCATAAAGAAAATGTTGTTTTTCTCGCATGTCTCTGGTGAACAAAGAACCCAAAAACAGCAAACACTGTTGATGAATCGAAGTCATTAGGGACCACATTTAACAACAGCAAAACTATATTAAAGTATCTGTTTGCAAACATTTAAACAACTCCTGCATTACTTTGCAGTCAGCCCTTTTCAACAGGGGCTGAAAATAAAACGTATCTATGCTTTAACTTTCAGTCCTGGTCAGAAAGGACTGATTCTCTTATGTGCATAGGAGGGGTATACTGTATTAGTAACACATACTGTAGGTGTGCATGTGTGTAAACAGTGTACTTAGGTGTGTGTGTGCGTGTGTGTGTGTGTGTGTGTGTGTGTGTGTGTGTGTGTGTGTGTGTGTGTGTACACAGTGTCAGTGAATAAGTAGCTGTGTAAAACTGTCCTTGCCTCAGGGTTGGGCATCGAGGCTTTGGCTGTGTGCTGCCTGCAGAAAATGGTTCTCCTTTTCCTCCCTCCAAACATCCGTCTCCCTGTAGTGAGGTTGACTGAACAATGCCATGCTCATCTGCAACAGAAGAGGCTGAGACATGAGTGACAGGCAGCTCAACCTGTTGTGTGTGTGTGTGTGTGTGTGTGTGTGTGTGTGTTTGAGTATTTGCTTGTCAGTGTTTATGAGTGAGCTCCCTGTAGATGCCGAGAACAAAGCAGCAAGTGACTTTCAGTCAGTCTTCATTAACCCCATGGCTAGGTTGTCAAAATGCCTGTGTATCCCTTTGAACTGAATCAAACAAAACCAAACAGCTAAGAGTATTACTTGCAGTCTTTCTATTTAGCTCTAGACCAGACATCATTGGGAAAAATATTTGTAACAAAGAGGACTTTGAGAAGTCAGGACAAGGGCAAATTTCTTCATTCCTTGCCCCTCTGGTGTTCTCCTACTCTAGTCTCAATCAGAGAGCCTGGTTATCTTCACCAACCAATTATTTGATTAGAGGAAGGAAGGGTTTAAATCATTTAGGCCACATCATAATAAGGAGGGGACACTATAGGATCCCAGAGATCTAGCAAACACCACAGGGCTAAGCCTCAGTATGAGGGGATATGATCTAAAGAGCTTCCAAATAATTTTAACCTCACAGACATACAGGACATGCAAGCACACACACGCACAAAATACACACTCTCTCTCTCTCTCTCTCTCTCTCTCTCTCTCTCACACACACACACACACACACACACACACACACACACACATCCATCGAACTAGCTTTAAATAATAGCTCTAAAAATAGCTCTATAAACTAACAAATATTCCCAGACATCATGAAAAAAAAGATTTGAAAAGAACATTGACACAGGCAACTCCAGCCACCAGGATCCAGTGTTTTTTTTTCCTGGTGAGAAAATTCAAGCTATGATTGTGAAGTAGCTTTCTATCATTTAGTGGCTCTTCTACTTGACTTTGTTAAACAGTGGCTCTAAATTGACTGGAGAAATAAGTTATTACATTTTTAATGTGTTATTTAACTTTTACCATGTGGCCTCAGTGTAGCATGTCCCACAAATAGATATTGCAGTTATATCACAATTGGTACCATGTAGTCTGTTTTTGTAAAGAAAAAATTGAAAATGTAAATCACAGTTATATAGGACTTAAAAAAACATGATCTGTTGATCCTTACGTAATCGAGACTCAATAAAACGGTATAGCTGTCAGTTTTGAAAAAAATAGTTTATGAATACTGGATTGAACCTTGACATTAAAATTGAAAGACTAATTTAATTATGGTTTGGAGAATCATTACAGCCCTAATATTTCATTTTATTGTATTTTTACAAACAATGCTTGACAACCCCATAGGGTCTATGGCAACAGTCACACAGCCTAATCCGTAGTTTTTTCATCTTAAAGGGAATTTTGAGTTGAAAGAGCATGTTTCCCTTTTAACTGTTGGTTTCAGTAAAAAAAATAGTCTGCTTAAGTTCCTGTAAAGAGCTCAAGAAATTCAAGGCTATAACAATAAAAATAATAGTAGATGAAAGCCTTTTTTGTTGTAAAATCCTCCACTCAAACCACATGCCTTTGTTTAATTTTTAGACCTTGCAGCTTTAGATCTGGCAACATGCAGCAAGTTGCATTAATTTCCAAGTATATGCAGAGGTAAAATGGTGACTTTGAGATGAAAATGACACACTGCATTTGGCTTCAGTCACCACAGAGTGTGCACATTGCCAACCACTGCTTTTACTGTGGAGGATGTAAATATATGCTGTATTTCACACCAAATGACAGAATATCATTTTCAGTGTGAATATATTGCAATACAATGCATGGTTGTAAAACACTGATGAAACATAATGAGTTTTCCACGTGTCTTTCAACATGCAGAACAGAATGAGTGTGACATAGAAACATCCGACATATCGTCAGTCTCATAACTTTATAACATTCATAGCACAGGATGTGATGCAACAGGAAGGCAATGGGTTCACATAGGCTATTGATTTCAGACTGACACAGGTTAGCTTCTAACAGCTGGATGCAGACATTAATATTGAGAGGAGACTGTGGGGGTACTGACGCTCAAAGGAAGCAGTGAAAGACGGGCCCCACAGTTGTTTACCGTGTTATCTTTCAGCTGCGTGATTACTGGTTCTACCTGTATACATGTAATAAGTGTTTTGAAGTATACCTTGCATGCTCCAGCATAAAAACTGGATTTCATTCAGTAGCTGTTCCAAGCAAAGCCTGGAGGGGCCATTGAGGGGGTTTTCTGTGAACATCAGGGGCCCCCTGACAACAAGATGTTACTTTTTCAGGATGTTTTTTTCTCCATAATAACACAGAACAAGATAACTTGATAAAATTTATGTTGGGGATGAGACACAATGATAGTCTACTATTTTAGAAGATGTAAGTATGAATACTTTAGAAATACTTTTGAAATGCATTGGGCTGGAGAGACAATGTCTTTAATCTCTTCGACATAGTGTTACTTCTTATTGATCAACGGGAGAGACACAGAAGGTTTCATGGGTGTAAATCCTGCAACTGTTGGGTCGCTATTGGTATTTTGAAGGGTCTAATTTAGGTTTAATTAGAGATCAGTGGATCTGAGTGACTGGGTGATTTTCTTCTGCAAGGAGGTTAGGTTTAGTGGCTCCTGTGAGACTCCCATGTGACACCAGTCTGTGTCCATGTACGAAGCAGGGACACAAGGGCTTGACATTAACACTTGCCTGGGCCAAATAAACTCTGTGGCAAGTGGAATGGTTCATGCATTGATCTGATTGGGCAGGATTGATGAGAAACATCGTATGCACTGGATACTATAGAAAGTAACTTTGATTTCTGGAATGCAGCATGCAAGAGACTTCCTTTTTTTCACAGAACCATTATGCATTTCTAATTGAACATATAACACCTTCAGAAGCTCTGTTTCTTTGCTTTGAACTGTAGAGTCTTTTTAGAGACTTTAAAATAAATCCATAACAGTAAATCAGACACTGGAAGCCTTTTTTGATTATTTATCCATCTTTTGGTGTTGAAAACAGTTTTTGTTGTAAGCCTATAATCTGTTTGCTGTCCATGATTCCTTTTTAGACTGTCGACCAATCAGAGGCCGTATTTCTGATGTGTTAAGCAATCAAAGACCGTGTTTCTGATTGTGTGACAGCGCTGATCTCAGACGCACTCCACAACGGAATAATGATCGACTGTCTTGTATTTGCTTGAATTATTCCTCCAACCACCTACATGTAAATCAGATTTTCCATTTTGAGCATGTAAATATGGCAATAAGTCAACAAAAACATCTCAGCCACTGACCCTTTAGCTGAAAAAGCTTAATGTCAAATCCTGACACACACACACACACACATCCTGGATGTGTGTAACTGATCCATGTGTCTTACAGTTCTACATACTGAGGTCAGTTCAGGTGGGCAGTTATTTTGGCTGACTGATTGCACTGTAACAGTCAATGTGACTAAGAGAAATGCACTGTTCACTCTTACTCCTCTGCTAAGCCCGGTGCTTGGGTTTTGGTTTAACAATTCTCACTCTAATGAGTATGTGGTCCTACAGGCGAAGCCAGGGTAAAATATGTTTAGTTTGTTATCAAAGAGCTTTAGTTACGACTGACAAGGATGAAATGAAAAAGTGGCCAAAGATAAGTGACAGAAAATGAATCCCGGTGAATATTAGAGCTAAATAAACAGCTTGTGTGCAGTCAACAAAACAAGCTGTGTAAAATAACATTAAAACACACTTCTTGATTCAGTAGTCATTTTATTTGTTGAACAGCAAAAGCATTGTGCAAACCTTGTAAAGGACTTTACTATTAATGCTTACTGACAACACTGCCACCCAGGAAGGCTGAAAGTCTTTCTCTGATGCAGGCAAATATTGTGTCGGAGTCCCTGTCAGAGTATAATGAAATGGGTATTTATGCAACCATGCACACAGTTCAAACTGATGCTAAGCTTGTCGACAGACAGAATCTGTAATCAGTCAACAACACAGGGCCCTAGGGGACAAGTTGTTCTAATGAAATCAGAGGAAAAACAGAAAAGCCTCAAAGAATAGAACCCACCAGTCCGCACATTTTACTATACATTTCCAACTGTTTTCTTTTTTTATTTTTTTACAATGCTTGATGAGAGCTAACAAGAATCACAAGAAGCAGCCTTCGTACAGTAAGTCCTTTGAGAGATCTGTGGAGCTTAATAGCGAAACGGAAGAAAGCTATATTCAGGGAAGAGTTTTTGTGGGGTTTCAGCTTTCATGGCAGGAAAAAAAGGAAATGAACAAAATGCCAACAGCTCAATGCGGAAATGCACGAACAAGAAATTCTCTTCAACAAACTCTGGCATCACACTCCCATCAACATTACCTGGGGGAGAACTATGAGCTAATTAATCATCCACTATAACAATACGCACCACAGCACACGCAGACACTCTGGAGATAATTAAAGGCAGGCTAGATCACAGAATTATATGCCAATTGATAGCTGCTTTTATCAAAAACACTGTGAGGTCAGTACACAACCCAGTCACCTGCATACATGTTGGCAGGGACGGTTTTTGCTATGGGCAATGTGGGTGACCGCGCAGGGCGCAATCTATTTGGGGGCGCACGAGCACCCGCAAAATAAATAAATAAATAAATAAATAAAAATCGCAAGTTTTCTACCCCTCATTTCCACGTCACGTTAGTGGAGTAGGTGCGGACGCCCTTACTATCATGTAAACATTCTGCTGAGAGTCATGTCTACAGGTTGTGTGCGTCAGGAGAAAAGGCAGCAGGGAGACAGGAGGGCGATCAACTCACAGCTGCAGAGGCTGTGAGCAGGTTGAGTTTAACTCTCAGACTAAAAGCAAGGAGGGGGGTGAGGGATAGACTGACCTGTTATGATCCCAGCTGCTTCCAAATAAATTGTATTTCATTCATAAAATAACATGGATACTTTTACATTTATTGCGCTATGTGAAAATGTAAAAACTGCCACAACTGTCGGGTTTTTACTGGAACTCACTTTAATGTCTGACCCCATTAAATCCGTCAAGCGTCTGCATAACTCTCAATACGCAATACAGAGCTTCCGCTCAGAACTACTTCCTGTTGCAGTCCTTTCAACATAAGAGCATGTTGGAATATGCTGAACATCACCACATGGGCGTTTGACGGAGGGAAAAGGTGATGATGTTAAATTGAGTCAAGGGTGTATCATGGACAAAAGACCAAAGAAACCATCAGATGTCCAGTTCAGAAAGAAAGGGAAAGAAGAAGAGGAGAAACGCTCAAAAGATAAAAGGTATGCAGGTCGAGTGACGTTAATTGTACGTAATGAAACAGTAGCTTATACGCTATTTATTATCCTCTTGCTAATATGCTGCTACTTAGCCACAGAGGACGACTGTATTTGGTTTTTAGCTTTGCTGAACTAGCAACTATTAAAATTTGAGGCATTATGCTTAGATAATACGATGTTAATGGATGACTTTTTTTGGGGGGGGGGGGGGGGGTGGGGGTTCGCCCAGGGTGCAAAACTACCCAGGACTGCCTCTGCATGTTGGCATAATACATTTCTGCAAAACACAAATATATTAAATTTGTACCTTTCATGTGTAGTGGGTATATTGTTACTTTTATGTTACTTTACATTTCAGTTTTCAATTTCATGTTGTGATAGCGCTGCGATTAATGTGTGGTTTGGCTTAAATACACATCTTTGTCGCCAAAACACAGCTGGAAATGTCCTGTATAAAACACTTGCTTTCACTGTCTGCTGCTTGGCAGCCATCTTGATTAGTTTGCAGGACATCCACCATCCCCTCCTTTATCTGACGCCGTGTCCTAATTGGACGAGAGTGTCAGACTATTGCGCTGCATCGTGTTATATCGCGATGTGCTCGCCGTCCACACTGCAGCCATTAACATCGAACTCCATCATGTCATGTAAACAAACCACTGACTGTGCTGGCTGTGCACTCAGAGACATGAACACTGAAAAAATGGGTGAGAACTTTCTTCATTATTCATAATCACAACAATACTGTCACAGGTAATTGATAGATATCATTGTTGTAGCTTCCATATCATATCATACCACCATCTCCACTTTGTAATACAAGCTAGCTTGCAAGCATCCCACAAAATATGTACAGAAACATTCACCTCCCTGGCGATCTCCCTCCAGCTTTTTCGCACCATGCCAAGCAGTGGACTGAGTAGTTCACAGTTAAATTTGCCATTTTATTTTCCAAAACACAAATGTCACTTTCTGTCAATGTCTGTTCTGAACATGGAGGTTTATGTTGGTTATTGTCATTCTTTTGTCATTTGTCACGCCATCTTACCAGCTGTATTGGCAAAGAAGTTGTGAGTATTTAGTATATAGTAAGTTTATTCAGATTAATGGTGAAATTTTGTACAGAAAACCTCATTGTGACCCTGTGAAATAGCAGTTCTTTGTCTGTTGAAGTGCTGTCAATGTGAGTGACAGGAATTAAATAGAAATGGGGCATGTGACAAAAGTGCTGCTCAAAACAGCATGCTGTATCATGGCAAAGTTGCTCTTGGGCAGTTAGGACAGTCCAGTTGAAAAGAATGTAATTTAACAGATTTCTGGCACTGACACTCGCTAGTGTTGCGTCTAGTTAAGACACGGTGGGATGAGAAACTCAGCTCCTGCACATGTAATTGAACATAAAATATCAACAGATATATTCTGTATGTATGGCAATATATCCTCTAAGTTAATTTTTTAAGGTAATTTTTTTGTAGTTTTTGCCTTTTGTGACAAGACAGCTGTAGGTGGGAGAGAGAGGGTGGATGACACACAGCAAAAGACTGCAGGTTGGGATCAAACCCGGCAACTGCAAAGGACTCAGCCTATATGGGATGCAAGAGGTGAGTAAGAGGTCGCCCGGTCCTCTTAAAAGTTTAACCAAACATTTTTTTTTCTAAGCGACAACTTCTGAGGCTGAAAAATGAAGCCAGTGGGAAAGTGCCAAAAACTGCAGTTCATTGAGTGGCCTCTAGAGGCTGGCTCTATAAGTCCCCATAGACCCCTATGTTAGAATACCAAACCTTACAGCAGAAATAAACATGTTCACAGTCTGCTGCATAAAATCGTTTCAGTTAGCTAAATCCAACATCTATGACAACTGTACAGGTGATTAATTTTTATATAATTGGCCTGTTAACATGTTATTAAGGGCCGACGTTATGCATGTTTAAGGATGTAGCCTCTGGAGTGAAAGGCTGTCTACCAGGCATCGCAGCAGGCTGTGAGTCAGATCGACCCCTCAGTTCTCCATAGCCCCTCACTTTTGTCCAAATGTGGTCACTCCTGACTCCCGAACCAATGTCACAGAAGCTACGTCCACTACTTTATACAGTCTATGGTTTTATCATTAATTCTCACTTGACTTGATTAAATTAGATGAAGATTGCATTTCATTGTGCAACCCTGTGTTATGCACTGACAGTAAATAAACCTTGAAAACAGAAAGCACACCCACAAAGAGCAAAAGTAAAACTCAAGAAATTGCACATACATCAATATGTGACAATGTTCAGTCAGTTAGGCACTCATAAATGTGTCAGTAGACAGTGTAGAAAAGGTGTTAAATGGTTTTCTGTAAATGATTACATCTCAAAGGGTCAGCTACAAATTTCATAGCAATTAAACTTTTTCATGGAGGCCAGAAGTACAATACTTGAAGTGCCTGAATCCTAAGCAATTTGGTGGTAATAACTTGTCAAATGACTCCTACACTTATCCTCACTAGGTGGCATTTACTCAGATGAACTAATATGTTTAATTTTAAATGGTCTGGTAATTTCTGTTCATAGTGATCCCAGGAAAATGACACATTATAAGGTTGAATCCCTGCCATCTTCAGTGCCTCTCACTGCTCATCATTTATATTTCATACAGTCGAAAAGCACATGAAAATGGGTTTTTCTTGGGAAAATCATCCCACCATGCTGTGACTGATATGAAAGGATAGTATTGTAGTATCGCTGCATGGGCAACCACTGGAATAGTAATGGCTTTATCTCTTAAGCAGAGGGTAAGTGCCCGATTCTTGTCATTCATGTCCTCCTCTGTTAACAGTAATTGAGACCAAAACGGAAAGTCTCGCCAAATGTTGCTGAACACATTGAGTAGCAGACTGCAGATGGATCTGAAACTCAGTTAAGCTGGATACTACATATTTCCTGGGAATAAGGGTTGTGCAAGCATGTGAAATGTTCTTTCTACTGAAAGCAAAAGCAACACTGTGACAGCCATGTCAAAAATATGAAACATGCATGGTGATATACCAGCCCCTTCTCATTCTGAAGTCATGAAATACAGCCACTTTGTTAGTGAATTCGCCGTATGATACCGACGCCACAAGCCATGCTATGCGGTGGTATGACACACCATCGGGCAGCGTTATTTTGTAAGACGGCCTGATAGAACCTTTACAGTGTTATGATACGCTGCTGGTTGGCTGGACTGCACCTGGCGTGGCCATATCATAAACGGACAGCTGGCGTCAGTTGATTGCATAGCCAGCTGGAACCCGTCACAGCTGCATGATACGCTGTCGGACAGCGTCAGTTGGAAACACTGCCTGTAACAATGTTCTATGAGGAGCATGATGGTGCCAATAGGGTGGGCCGGCGGGGCAGTTGATGGGTTAAACAAAACCTGGACTTTCACCTGGCAGATAAGTGTTTGCTTCCCATCTGAATGTAGGGGTAAACCATGATGTTTTTTTCTAAACCTAACCACATGCTTCAGTCGCCTATTCCTAACCATGTGCTTTTGTTGACATACTGGCATTGGTTGCGGCAACCCGGAGGGTCAACCTCAGAAGCAGGATACCTAGAGTGTAATATGTTGACATGGAGGTACGCTGACATTGCGGCGATATTTGACGACTTTGGATGAGAATGTGTAGGATATACTGCAAATATCCATCTTCTCAGATGCACAGAGCTAATTGTAAATTCATGATTTATACTAATTGTAAACAAGGACATTCCTGTTTTACATTCAAGCATGATGGAACGTGTTTGGCTCCATACCTTCCCCTTTCACATAATGGAAGCTGCACTAACGAAAGATTGTTTCGAGGAATACCTATGTTAGTTATATAAAGACTAGGGCATGCAACTTTTCCTGTCACAGTGGCTGATGGACGCCAAATTTCTCTAGTCAATTTAAAAATTTTAGCAGGGCTCAGGCAATTTTAGAATAAGAAAAACACAGTTTGAAAACAATCTTGAGACCTGCCAGGGTAAAAGTGAGACAGCTTGAGTCACCCACCACTGCCAAATTTATAGAGCATTTGGCTGGTGAATGGGGTAATTTCATGCCCGGATAGTGACCAAGTACTATTATAAATACACATTATATTATGCATTTAATGTCATTTTTCAAATTTGTTCTCAATGTGTTGTTGAAACGTGCTTTCCATGGTTAAACTGGCTTATTAGGTTACCAAGTGAGAAAGTTTCAAAACTGTGAAGAGCTGTGAAGGGAGAGCATCGGATCAACATCTACTTAACACATTTCCACAGATAGCAAGACACTTCAAGCACGCTGACAGGGCTGACATGGGTCCTCTTGATAATAAGGAGTTGGGGCATATGCTGTCGACAGGGTGTTCCATGGTTGGAAAGTTTATTTCTTTCCACTCTGCTGTCAGCAATAGGCATCTATATTTAATATTTAATATTATATGTGAACCAAAACCGGATGTCAGAAAAGCAAATATACAACATTAATGTATAAGTGCAAGTTTTTCAGCGACAGTAGTATCATATGAGCTGTTCTTTCTTCACTCATTGTAAAACTCATACATAAAAGCAGCTAGAACAAATATTGTGACATCTAAGGAATGCTTTAATGATTTTTATCCAGGATATGTCACTGCTGTTGGGGAGTGTGCGCAGACGAATGTTGCTAAGGTGTTAAGCTGTTGCCAGGTCCCAGATCTATCTGCCCATCCCCTAGCCGAAATCTGCTGGATAATGCGAAATGCGTCATTGATGACGCGTAATGACAGGTTTTTGTGTCACCAGACAGACTCCTTCCCAGTGCTGACCTTCTCAGCTCTTTGGAGCTTTGTAGCAACTTCCAAATCATTGTTTTATTTTCTGGCTGTGCCTTTACTGCCTCTGCTCGTACAGCAAGATTTCAGCTGGAAAAACAACAACAACAACAACAACAACAAAAACTGTACAATACCTGCTCGAAAGAAAAGAAAAACAAGCAAATTTATTTTTGTTCATTTAAAGATGATGATGATGACTTAATGTGTGTTCACAGAAACGTTTTGACAAATTATCGACTTTGCATGATTCTTTCCAAAGTTTTTTGGAGAGATGTGGGTTAGTGGGTGAGAGTGGATGCCAACAGTGAAAATGTTTCCATTTGGGCAAACAAATGTGCACATATCCACAGCCTTTATGAAACTAGCATTATTTCATAAATGTATTATGAGGACGGGAAAAAGCAGAGAGACTCAATGGAAATAATCCTGGTGCGTTCTGAGGTCAGTGGAAGAGTGAACACTCACACACACAGTTAGTGTTTGCATTGCTAGCTAATTCGCAGCTATAATCTGAGAGAAAAAGTCACTATTTTGTTTTGTGGTATCTTTTTTTGTGAACGTGGCTAACTATATAGATTATCTCTGTGTAGCTAGTACTTATACAGGCTGGTTGGGGCAAATAAACCCGGACTGTGCAAACAACACAATGCTGCACTCTGGCCCCCTTGCTTGGATCACACCCATTTTCAAACGTATTTGTCATTACACATGCATAAAGTTTCTGATTGTAACTTGCACAGTTACGTGGTTCTCTCGACAAAAATCTGTCAACAGACAGACAGACATACAAACACCTGCCAAAATACTCAAAACAGCGTCTGTGGTAGTTCTTGATACAGTAGGTGTCTCCAAGACATTCGCTGCATAACAACGTTGTCGCAACTGGTGAAAACACAGGACATTTTATATTTATGTTGATATTTATAATTTAAGTTTTGCCTTATTTCAAAATGATCCCTGGTTGCTTCTGCTTTCAGTCATAGTTGCGGATGTTGTTCCAGATGTCAGGGCTGGTTTTCAACCAAGAAAGCTCGGTCTAGTGTATATATTTCTTTAAGATATTTTGCTTTCACAATGTATTTTTTGGAGGGGGGTGGCTTTTAATGTGCGTGAGTTGAGAGTTTTCATATCAGTACATGCATTATGTCAGGTGGCGCCTACTGTCAATCTTCAGACTCCCTAAGGAAAAAGTAGAAGCCCTACAAGAAAAGAACACCCTTAAAACCATGCCACTTTATAGTTTGTGTGTGTGCGTGTGTGTGTGTTTTAAATAGACACTGTAGTTAGTAGCCAACAATTTCAACAACAGTGATGTAAATGAAAAAACAAACTGCATGCCATGCAGTACTAAATGGTGAAAATTAAACCTGATGTCAGTAAATTGGCTCTAAAACAGCAACACAGATTAACCTAAAAAGCAGAGAGAAATATCTCTCCAGTGCACGGAAGCTTGATTTTAACACACAATGTGCAGGGCTTTGGATGTGAGTACAGATGGCAGGCTTAATAGAGTACACACCTGAGAAAAGCCTATTAGTGAAACAGCGTGGTGATTGGGTTTTGTTTTAAGAGCCTTTTTTCTGGTTTGTCCCAAGGGTGTGCTGCCATGCTGTGTTGGTATCTAGGCTCAGAGAGAACAGGAAACAGGAACAGCTGCTGCCGCTGCTCTCCTCTTGGTCCGGACCAAGCTGTCCTCATTCTATCTATCTGTCTTTATGTGACTTTGTTTCTGTCTGTTGGATGTCTTCCGCTCTCACTGTCTCTTCCTCACATCTCTGCTAATGCATGCAAGCATACATGAGAGCAGACTTAACAAAACTACTTTGTTTCTGGTACATGACAGCATTGTGTTTGTAGGTAATACAGCATAATTGGTGTAGTTAAGAAACATAAGTTAAACACGTGTTGTCCCTGTCTACACAAAGATGCAGCTTACCTTTTTGTCTTCTTCTAGTTTAAAGCAGACATCCATTTAGATCAGGGTGAAGAAGCACAGAGAATGTGAAAGAACCTTATTAAAAACAAAAATGCAGACAAGTAGAACTCACACCGAGTTTAAGAAGTTTTTCCTTCCTCTCCTCATTCTATCCTGGTCTATCTATGTCGCTCTGTTGGACGTGTGAGTTGGCCCCAGTTGTCTGACTGATGTGTTATTCTGGACAGGGAGTTCTGCTGTGCTCTGTATTCAGTCTTCAGACACAGTGGGGACTCCTCAGTTAGTTGCCAGTCCCCGGGCCTCAGGGACGGTATTGTCCAGATGCTTCTCTCCCAGACCAGGAGGTTACTCTGCCAGAGGGAACTTGCTGCTCTAATTTTACATTGCTATATGTGCCACTATGCATGTGTATGAGTAAAGTGGCTGGCCCATCACAGCAGTACTCTAGAACTCTACAAATTAAGATGTCATTCAAAAAAATGTATCTATCTGGTGAAGTTGGTTAGGGTAAGGTGTTGAGTATTGTACAGAATTGTAATTACATTGAAATATTTCATATATTACACTGCAGTATATCTCATCGTTTTACTTGGGTTGGTATTTCTTAAAATTCTTTGGTTAGTGCTGATACCAACCAAACTGCTGATACTGTCACGCTGCCATGGCTGCATATGAGTCTGGACAGACATGGACATGAATTCTTACTCCAACTTGACTATTTGGTGGAGGCATAATTCTAGCTCAAGACCTTCTTTAAATTATGTCTGTTCTTTTTCCACAATTTTTTTTTTATTCAACAAAAGCAGACATTCATGCAGTGGCACTGCAGTTGCATTTTGATTTAGGACTTATAATCTAATACATAGCAGCTTTTGTTTGTTCATTATATACTACATTGTCTTTTGTTTCATCTCTCTACCACTTTTTCAGTCTGTTTCCTGCCCTCTCTCTCTTTCTCTGCTGCTTTCATTGACAAAAGCCCTGTGGTGGTTTTAACATTATTGAAGCAGTTGTCCAGGCTTTAATCTGTGACTTGGGGCTGTCATTATCCATCAGAGGAGACACTCTGTCCCTTCCAATTTCCTCCCTGCGTCCATCTTTCCCTTTTGCACCTAGACTTTGAATTCTCCCTTTGCCTCTGTCTGCTTCATAAATATTCAACGTGCCGACCAGTAATTTACACACACAATCTGCCACTCCCCATCATCTCTACACCTGGACACATGGACGCTGACATTCCTCTCCATCCTAATCTGCTTTCATGTCCTTTGTTTCTCTCCCCTTCCTCTCTTTATCTTCTCTTATCTTCTTTTTACTTCTTATATGACCTGTCACCTTCCCTCTCTTCACACACTGTGCAACACATCTAACTTTGTCCCTCAAGCAGTCCTAGTATTCTATGATGAAGGGTAAAGTGTCAGGAACTAATACAAGTAAAACGTTGAGCTGAGGGTTCGTGGTTCAAGGGTCTTAGCCTTGGAGAAAACAGTTTGATGAAAAAACACAAGGTCCAACTTAATTGATGCGTCTGGAACTTTCAACCACATATTGTGGCCTTCCTCATGAGATGGAGTTCCGCAGCTGTCATAGAGATGGCTTAGTTGTCACAATGCTTTTCCCAATGCTGTCTGTGAAAAAGAGATTTCTATATCTATCTTTACTACAGAGTTAGTGAAGCTGTGGGTCAGCTTGTAGAGCAGGTCGTCCACCAATCACAAAGGTTGGCTTATTGTTGAAGAGTCCTTGAACGCCAATTGCTTGCTTAGTGGTTAAGCCAGTGATAAAATGCTTTGGATAAAAGTGCGGCAGTCCATTTACTACTGCACTAAAAATATACTGGGAAAGGCATCCAAATTGCACAATTTCACATCTTTCAATGCTGCATGAAATGTGCACTTGATGTTGTGGGGCAAAGAGATTGGAAGTTGGAGTTGTGGATAGTTATTGAAAAAAAAAAGTATTAGTTGTGTAATACTGTTTATAAACACAACTTTGCTTTTCTATTTACAATGGCACATTTAACTTTAAAATTAGCCAAATGTTTCAGCTGCCCAAACTTCACCATTACTTAGAGGTATTCCATGCAGTTATTGCTTACTATCAAAAGATTTAAATTTGTCAAGCTACTCTACCATTGTAGCAACCTCACACATGTTGTAATGGAAAAACAGATATTCTAGCAAGCAGTCTAAATTAAGCACCATCACCTGTCCAACAGACAACAGGCCAGCTGGTCATTTTTCATCCCCGTCCTCTCCTTCAGTGATTGCATGTGAAAGCCAACCCTCGATTCACTTTAATTTTAGAACGATCGTTTTCTGCTTGGTGTTTTGCATTGCTACATTTGCAATTGGTCGACACAGTGTTTGCATTTTTTCCGAACTTCCTCCCCGATTCGGTCTGGCACCTGAACACTACATTGTTATAAAGTCCCGACATCACCTGCACACTGTTTTAGTCTGGGGGCTCCACGCCCATACACATCCTGACCACAGCAAAATAACAAGAAAATAAGATAATAAAGGCAGAGGGCGGAGTCTCTACAGAAAAAATCCACTGTCACACACTTCTAGTGGGTCATTAGTATGTATGAGTGTATGCATTGTTTTTTAGGAAAATCCTGCATAGTAAAAAAGATTAAAAGTGTACTCATCTGCATAAGAAGAAGATTTGGTTTTCAAGGCTCAAGAACTGAAAACAAACAAATTAATGCGTATGAAAGAAGCATAACGATTTAACACTTAAGTTCTGAACCATATTTCCAACTTTGTACACTGTCATTAATGGCTGTTCGTTCAACACTGGCACATTTTCTTGTTATTTTGTTTTGTTTTCGTTCTTATAGATTGGACAAGTGAGAAGAAGGCATTTCATCATTACATACACACCAATATTCATCGGTGGAATATATGAATGTTGGTGTGATACAAAGAAACATCTTCCATCATTAAAATCTTAAGACAAATTTACATAATTTTCTTTATGATCATCAGTAAATCTCATATTCAGATTTTTCTTCTAAAGCAGAGGATAACCAAATTCCTAAAGCATATGCATGATTTGTCAGTCACTAATGTTTGTGTCAGTCATTTGCCCCTGTGCCAAAGCAATAACACTATATCAAGATAACAAATGACGACAGCTGTCACACTATGTTTTTTTTTCATAAGGCAGTATAAAACCTGAATGCATAATATGCAGTGTGCTGTGCAACAGTATATGTGGCGGGATACTGACCAGATTGAAAGAACTTGGGATGTGAAGTACTTGTGTGATAACAGACAATATAATTGCATGCATCTTCACACACCACAGTGTAGTTTTTGCACTTTTAAAAGTGATCTTATTGCAGTTTGATATTCCTGCTTTGCTATTTCAGTCCTGCTCAAATTATCAGCAGTGCACTGCACCATACACTGTTAACACATATTTAACACATGCCGAGAAGCAATGCAAAACTGCACATGCTGAAGTGCTAAAAACAGCACAAGCTGGATATGTCTACCACAGTTTCCTGGTGTAAGGGGGAGTGAATCAGGTATAGAATAAAACAAGAAGAGAATAGACAAAGCAGGGTGAGGGACGGAGACACAGAGAGATAAATAGACATAGGATGAGATAGAGGATGGGGGAAACTACAGAAGAGTGTAGCATGGTTGGAAAACACTGTATAATCTGTTTTGTTGGTCCTTCGATTTGGTCTGTTGTTTGGTCTGCTGGTCACAGGCAGGACATTTACACTCTGTCTCGCACATAAATCATGTCATATGGCTGAACGAACAGACACTGCTAGCATTTTAGCTCCAACAAAACTCTGCTCCGTGTGTCCCACCCTGCTTTCACACAAACGCACAGAGTATGCAGTGTAGTTTATCTGCGTACACATTACCATTACCTACACCTGTATGTGTGCACACAATCATGCTCAGACATGAAAGTGAACATAGAGACACATGAATGAACACACACTCCATGTGTCCTATGCCTCGGTGTCGAGGTGTTCCCTTTGATATGCAGCTGTCTGACCAACCACAGCGTCTTCGAGTCTTCGTCCCTATCTTACTCTCTATCCATATCTTTCTCCCTGTCTGTCACAAAACTTCCACCTCTCTCTATCTTAGGCAAACTGCGCCACAAGATTTATTTCATTACTGGGAAGGAGAGGAGTGACGTTGAATTTATAAATTTCCTGTCAGGCTGTGTTTGTTATACCGGAGGGGGAGACAAACAAATGCCACCGTCACACTCTCGTGGGTTCTGCATTCTTGTGTCCCTCAGTCCTGGATAGATGATATCTGGCACAGGTTCCACGTGTTGGAGCTCTCTCCTTTTGATGCTTGTACAAACACGGGGGCTGAGACAACAGTCTCCAAATGCTTTGATGCAATTAGCCAACAGAGTGTGAAGCAGAAAACCTTTGTAGCTTTTTACACGGCTTGCGGAAAAACAGTGTCAACACAAAAGGACGCAGAGATCAGTCGACAGGAGCCGAGTCTCTTTTGTTGATTCCACTCCATCCCCTGTGTGTCTGTCGCAGACCGAGAGTGAATCTAACACTTGTATAAGGCGGGTGAGAGACAGGGGAGGGATGAGGATGGCTCTGATGGGAGCTACGGTGCCCCGTGGTCTGTGTTTGGTGAAGAGCATGATCATAAAAAGACAGCGCATGGATTTTGGTAGAAACCTTTAAAAAATGTTCTATTGAATACATGAGAAAGGTCAGCCAGTGACAGACAGATTGATAAAGATAAAGCATAAAGGGAGCCGCCACAAGAGTACTGCTGTCTATATTTTATTTTTGTTAAATGGAGCATTCTGTTCATTTTGACCAAGGGCTGCGTGTGTGTGAGAGAGTATCGTTAAAATTCTAAATGAGATCTCTAAATGTGGTTACTACATTGCTCCTGTGATTATGTGGTGATTATGATTTGGTGTTTATATCAGAAAATCTAGCAAGAGGGTCCACTTCTCTGAGCTGAATCTTCACAGCAGCAGCACGCTGGCTTCAGAAAAAGAACGCTTTTATTAACAGCTTTTTAATGTGATATTATTTAGAAAATACAGTTAAAAAAAAATACAGTTTATATAGTCTTTATACAGGACGTAGCAAAGAGCTTAAGACCCATTGACCTGTTTTGTATGAAATAATGCATAGATGCCAACTATGTGAATTGCAGTTCTGCAAAGGATGTGCATATTATGTGTTCATTACAAAGACAAATGACGAACACTCTGACCGTAGCAGCTACTAACCCTACTGCTGTGCATGAACACGCTAAAAGAGGATGTTCATTAAACATTTAAACACACATTTTTGATAAATGTTGAACTGAGGACATGAATTTGCAACTTATCAATGTGAGCATTATTTACTCTCACGACAGTGAACAATGCTGTTTTTACTGGACCTGAAGATTTACGGCACCAAGATATTCACCCACTAGTGCTATATTATTATTGTCACAGCACTCACACAGTTTGCTGCTGTGTACTGTTTTTCTTTTTTTTTTTTTTGATAGAAGTCCAATAGTTGATGTAGTTCTCTTTTTCTTTATCTATAATTTCGTTGGGTCCCACAGTGTTAGAGCTGTCCTGAGGCCTTGTGCAGGAGGTGGGCCTCAGAGGGGACTCCTCTCTGTGTTCTCCTGCGTGTTTTCATGTATTGAATGCATCTGACAATCTCCTGTTGTGTGCTACACGAGTGAAAAGAAAACTCCGGACAAATCCAGACCTGAATCTCTGGACATTGTGCAGAAATTGTATGAGTGCAGTGTCATTTCAAAACAGCTTGGCCTACCAAACAGTTGTTGTTTGTGTTCTGTAGCAACACGAGTTCCCTTAATTTAAAGTAAAGGGCTCAGTGAACGTCTGCATGACGTTGATTTGGTTGCATGTAAAACAACCCTGCTTCTAAAATTTTTCACATGCTTCCTCTGCTGGAATCAGACAAACACATGAAGTCGTGGCTCGAGGACCAGTTGACCCTGTCTCTGACGATGGCTGTGTGGCTGACTGACTGTTGTTACATAAGTTGAGCTCAGCCTGGCACCGCTGGGACTTCCTTCTCTCGGTTAATTTACTGGCAAAAAAAAACAGACCACCGCCAGCAGCAATACTAAATAGATGGACAGAGGAGAGAAAAGAAGGATGGAAGGAGAAGAAGGGGGAGTTAGAGAGGATGAGAGAGAGCATGGAGACTTGGATTGAGAGAATGAACAGAGTGAAAGTCAGGCAGACGGCGAGAGAGGCAGAAAGGAAGACAAAAATAAAGGAGAAGAAGGGTAAGTAAAAGTAAGAGGGAGAGTGAAAAACAGCAGGGCGAGAGTGTTTGGCGAGCTAATTCCCAGATATCGACACTGCTTTGATTAGTAACTGGAGGGAACCTTTTAATGAGAGGCATTCTTTAATCAAACCCCAACATAACACAGCCCACCAAGCTATCTCTTGTTCAGGAGGGGGTGAATGATTTTTCTCCTCAGACTTCTTCCTCTGCGCAAGTCAGCAGATGATGATCCTGCCGCTCTTCTTCAAACTGAGAAGGTAATCGCCTGCGCAAGTACGCTCAAACATTCAAGTAATTTATTATCTTCAGTGGTCTTATTGCTTCAGATTAAAACCTCCTCTGTAGGAGCTTAAGGAGCTGTGTATCGATGCTTCGCTCGGCACATTGGAGCAATAATGGGGCATTTTATTGTAGGACTGTCTCCAGTACCTGGGCAGTGATTTTGTGTGTGTGTGTGTGTGTGTGTATGTGTGTGTGTGTGTGTGTGTGTGTGTGTTAAAATCTCCAGGGAAAAAAGAGTCCTCCAACTCTCAAAGAGTGACTTGTTGTTGTTGGAGAGTGTAGGACCAGGCTGCCAGAGAGGAAGAATACAATGCCTGAAGGGAAAGAGAGAGAATGACACAGGTGAAAAAAAAAAGACCTTTAGGGACAAACAGTTTGAGGTGCGTGAAGTGTACTACGGGCAGAAATGTGTACCGCTGGTCTAGCTAGAGAGGGTTTGTCTCGGTGGTCTCCAGTGCGCTCATTAGGAAGCAGGGACAGCATCTTAGAACCCCTCCCTTCCCAAGAGATAGAAAGCAACTAATTAGAGGTCTGTCCTCCTCCCTGACACATCCACATCCCCTCTGGAGCACCACAGCGAACCACTCATTAGTCTAACTCAGCTTGCAACGTGGCAGAGTTTATAAGTGGATTGAAGGCGGTGGCAATACAAATGGTGGTAAGGGGAATATGCCGTTTACTGTACACAATAGTATATCAAAAGTAGCAATGCTATCTAAATGCTAACTGAAAACTTATTCAACATTTATAGTTCATTTTTGCTAGCACCATGCTAACTCAGTTTAATGGCAGAAGTACAGTATGAATGAACAGTTGAGCTCTTTATGGTTAGTTCAGTTATACCTTGCACTAGTTATTGTTTCGGTCTTAACAATGACTGTTCAGTGTGAAAAATGTGGCTCATAGTGCAGACACCATGAGAACCATCACCAGGCTCTGCAGTTTTCCTCAGCTTCATGGAGTGTTTCTGCATCTTTTAGCTCATTGTTTTGGTGTTATGACCTGCAAAGTTAGGTTTTTTTTTTCGATCTTACTTCTCTAAACTTTTTTCCAGCCATAGCAGGCAGATGTTTTCAGAAAAAAAACACCTCATATGAACCCACTGAATGCTACTTGCCCAGTAAATGGCAAAGTTTGCAACTAGCTGAACCAACAGGTCCCCCAATTCATACCTCCACACAGGTTGCATCTTCCTTCTCTAATACAACCCACAGTAGCATATGCTACATTAGCGCACCAACCGTTGGATAGAGCAGCTTAAATATGACTGCTCATGATAGCAGTTTTACATGGTTAATGTTGTAAAACGGTTGCAGTTGCACCAAAATTATGGTTAGGTTGTGGCAACATAACACCTTTTTTAGGTTTATAAAAAAGATCATTGTTTGGCTTAAAATAAGTTTGTTTTTTACCAACGTAATATAATGTGACATAACTCGTGTGACATATGTCAAATAACATCACGTGACAACACACGACATAGTACATAACATTGTTAAAGTAACTCATTGGTGAATTGTAGTTTTACCTGGCTTTTTTAATCCTTAAACTACATCACCCAACTTCCTCCTTTTCAAAAGTACTACGACTACTTGAGGTGGCCCCGAATGAATGTAAATATACGTAGGTCAAAATTACTGCTTGTACAAATTACATGTGTATTTTGGAAAAGGACAGCCTCAGCCAAACATAGTATTCAGTGTAATATTATTATACTATATTACTATTAGTGTTTAGCAGCTAAAAGGTGGTGGCCAAAATAGAGCTAAAAGGAGAGTTTATATTGGACACCTGGCAGGTATCCAGAAACATAACTCCAAATAAAACAATAAATAAATGCTAATGTTGCTCTATGTCTGCTGGATTATTAAATAAGTCAAAATAAGGGACCCTAAAAAAACAGCAGTTTTTACTCTGATAAGACAAACCCTCTGCTCAGATGCAGTTTGTATATTTGTATTATGGATTTTGTAACAAAAACTGACTAACTAACTGATGTTATAATGTAACTCTGTGAAATAATGACGGTGACATTATTAGTCAAATGTGTGAACCTTCCCTTGATGATGTGCTGCACCATTATACAGTCCATGAAAAGACATATCAAGTTTACTACTAAAAAGGTTGAATTGTATTATCCTCTTCAATGGCACAATCTTACCAAAGAATACTGTACAAAGATGTATTAGTAGAGGCGTAAAGTGGTTGATAGGTTTTGTCAGCTGAATTGTCAGCTGATTTTCTGTTACAATTTTGAAAGGGAAGTCAATCATCACACCGTTTCTTACTGTTCCTTAAAGTAATTAAATAGGAAAGAAAAACTGCAAAAATTCTTTTTCACTGTGGTTGTCATTAAGTAAGTAATTATAACTTAACATGAGGAAGAATTCACTCCATCAAAGTGTTATTAACCTTTGGAAAAAGAGAGAAAAACTTGTTGGACATTGGTCACAAAAAAGTCTCAATAATTCTCAGAGGACTTTCTCAGTTTTTAAAATTAGATCGTGGTACATCGTGGTGATTAGTGGTGTTCGATGCTGTTGTAAAACAAAATTAATGTGAAAATTTATAAAAATTTTTTTAGTGTTGTGTCATTTTATTTCTTAGATAAAGGCAGCATTTCCTACACTGTTACTAATTGTTGACTTAGTTGACTTAACGTGTTTTGTGTCCCTTGGCCACACTTTGTCTGTGTGAGTGGAGTACACGATGATCAGAGAGATGGACAGAAAGTAGCTTTACTTTCTGTCACGTATAATGAATTCTTTTTCCTTTTCCAACCTCCCTCTTTTTCTCTCTCCGCTTCTCTTCATCCGAAACATCTATTTTCCTCCAAGGCAATGAACTAACAAGGGAGGCACACTGGTTAATTCTGCCTTGAAATTCTGGTCAATACACAGGCTCAGTGTTAGGATATTTGATTAGATCTCAATATACACTCGCCTCTCTATTGCTTCTACTCCAAAATACGATTTCACTAGGGGAAGGGTGTGTGTATGTGTGTATTGGGGGGTTAGACTCTAAGAAAGGAGTGCTGCTGCTGTTTTCATTGATTGTGACACTAAACCGCACATTTACCATAGCACATCTCTAATGTCTTCCTCTCCTTCTCCGACGTCAATGAATCAAAAGCTGCAGCGGGAGAAAGCAGAGCTTGTTAGCGGTGCTTTCCAGGGAACCTCTCCCTCAAACATCTGAAAGCCTCGCTCTGATCGATAGCTGTCTTTCTGTGGCGTGTCTGCCTTTGCTCGGGCTTGTGACTAAGCTAAGCGTTGCTGTGCTTCAAAATAAATGGACTGAATTACTCCGTGCTCCACAGGGATGCTCCACTTTGAGCAACGGCTGACACCGACTGACATGTTTTTATATATATATATATATATATATATCTTTTTTTAAGGAGAATGAGCTGTCAGCTTCCCTTGGTATTTTTGAGAGACATTATAAAAGTTGAGAGTCACACAGTAGGGGAGATGTACAGTGCATTCAGAAAGTATTAGGACAGTGACACATTATTTGTTGTGTCGGTTCTGCACTTGAATACGGCATGAAACGAAACAATGAATTTAAAGTAGAGACAACCAGCTTTAATTTGAAGGTGTTTGCAGTATTTGGACAAATCAAAACTACTTAAATATAGCTATATTTATTTATTTATTTATTTTTATTCTTTGCAGTCACTGACTGGCTTCAGTCTTTGACCCTATTACTAAACCTGTATTGTTGCTATTGTCACTTTCTGATTTTTTGGGGTCTTTTATGCCTTCAGTCTTATCTTTAAGCAAGAGAAATACATGATTGGCTGAGGCCAAGTGACTGACTTGTTCAGTCAAGATCACTGACAAAATTATTGGTCTTATGTTTGTTTATTGACGTACTTTGCCGTGGTGTATCGGCCTAAAATTGGAAAGTTTGGTGTATGAGAAGAGTCACAACTCCCTGACGTTTCACCCAATATAATTGTGAACACAAATTACTATTTCTTCAGTTTGTTTGTTGCTGCTCTGTTGAGCTGAATGAGATAAGGTCCTTGTTATATTTCAATGTAGGCTAATGCTTACCTATAAAACATTTGTGAAGTTGTTGAACTGATGGTTTGAACTGTTAATTAAGCATGTAAGAAAACAAGGCATCAGGTTGATATGATTGACAGTTAATGTGATTGCAGTCTAAGTACTAAGACTAAACATATAAAAATATAGAAATCCAAGCTAACTGACAGCATGAATAAGGGAGAGTCTATTGTTTGTCTCACCACAGAGTTCTGGCAACCTCAAGGTCATTCACAAAATGAGTTGCCCACACTTCCTCTGAGGCATCATTCAAAGTCCTGCCAAAGGGCAGGAGGAGAGATGTCTTCATTTTTATTTCCTCTTGACATCTCTCGCTGGTATGGGTCCACAAAACCATAAACGTGTGTCCATCCACCTGTTTAGATGCACATTTTCAGTGTGCCCTTAAAAAAATCCTGATTAAAAACACTATGGTTAGTGCATAAAAGGCAGATGCAACAAAGTGCCGTGAAAACCGATTCAGGGAATAAATGAGGTAAAACCACGATGTACCATCATTGCACAGGCCACTGCAAGCTGTTTTTGTAGTCTCTGGATGGCATTTGACGCGCGTGTGTTACACACAGGGCTGTTAACAGAACTCTACCAACAACTCATAGCTGCTATATAAGTTGTTCAAAAACACTCTGTTTCCATTGAGTCATTGAGCCCTCCATTATTATACAGCCATTGTTTTCCTTTGTTTGAGGTTTGACTGTCGCTCTTTTAACTACGTCATCTTACTGCACCCTCTTCTTCTGCACAATAGCACATGACTGAAGATTTAGTGCCACTTAAGAGCCATTTGCAGTAATTAAGATATTATGGAACTGTACATTGAAACCCAATTACAAGTGTGCTGAACTTTGTTGTAATGATTTTAATGAAAATATTATCAAAATGTCATTAAATTATTCAGATATCAGATATATGCACAAAGCAATAGTACTGTAACACTAAACACATTTGGTTGTTTTCTTCAGGTTTATGATAACTTTTTGTAGATTTTGAATGTGATAGCACTTATAGTGAGTTGGTTTGGATATTCCATTTTGTTGTTAACATAAAACATGAATCTGCATGACGGAATCAACTCTGTAGAAAAACAAGTTTATTGTCCAACTAGCGACCCCTAAAGGTCACAATGTTCATTACAACACTAATATTTTCTAGTTTTAACAAATTTCTTTGTGAATTTTTTGTCAGACTTTTGACCTGCTGGCCATTTAATACTCCCACATATACCCCCACAGTCTCTGGCATAAGTATTTCACAGGTATTCAAACAGGAGAGAAAAAAAGATCAAACAAGTATGGTTTGACTTGTGAAGATGTAATATGACCTCTTCAGTGGATAGGTAATGGGAAATACAGTGGGGGGTGGACTGGTCTGTCAGAATGAGGATCAGACGTTAAGTAATGCATTCTCTCATTACGCAACTGCTGTATTTGATGACTCATTGGCTCAGTCATTCAAAAGGCACAGCCGGCTTTAAGTGATAAAAAAAGCTTCTCCCTTTAAAAATCGCCCTACCGCAAATCTAAACAGTGTTAGAGGTGTGTGATACAACAAAGGGAATGTTATGTAACACGCATGGTGTCAGACAACCTTTGCCATGTAGGGCGTAGACCTCTCCTTCTTACTTCCAAAAAGTCGATGGAGGAAAGGGAGAAAGAAAGAAGCCATCCTCAGGGTGCCTCTCCTGCTCCTGTCGTGCTGAGCTGGCCTTGGTGAGAGTCCCGCTGGGCTCTGGTCTAAATTAGCCGCGACCCGCTGAGAGGCCCCTGTTTAATATGCTCCTGACAGAGAGAGAGGGTGAGGGAGAGACACACGGAGGAAACAGAAGACTGAGGGAATATCAAGAGGACGGAGAAGACGTGTAGAGAAAAAAAGGGAGTTAATGGAAGGATCAATGAATGAAGGCGTGAGAAGGAGGAGAGGAATAGTGTGTGTGAAAGAAAGAAACAAACAAACATTACACATGCAAAGAGTGGGGAGGTATGCAGAGACAAAGAGGAGGGAGAAAGATAATATGAAGGAGAGGTAGACAGAGAGAATAAGAGCAAACTTCAAGGTCTATATCGGGTTGGCAGTGGCAGTGCCAGAGGACCTGAGTAGAATAGCCTTGGCATAGCCTCCTTGGCCAATTAATGTGAAGCTGTCTGGGTCCAGGGAAGCTATTAGAGTCTGGAAGAGAAAAACACATTAAAAAAGAACAGGAAGAAAGTTCACCGCTGCTTCCCCTCAGTGGTGCCTGTATGTAAAGCCCCTTGTTTTTCTTGACTGAATAATAGTCTTCATCCCCTCCCCTCCTCCCCCTCCCCCTTCCTTTCAAAGCCTCTGGATGTGGGCAGAACATCTCTGCTTTATTAACCATCTCACTAGAGACAGGACACCCTCGCCGACAAGCAGCAGCCTTTATTAAAGATGCCGCCGAGTGGAAAGGACTGAGCATTGAGATTCAAATTGAGGGATACAAGAAAACACTGTGTGGCCATAGCTTTAGTTAGATGAGAGGGAGAATTTGTATTGATGTTAATCAAACAAGCAACTGTTTTTCGCCTTGTTTAATAAGCAGTGCCTGCTCTCTCAGAAGTGTGTACACCAACCCCAGACAATAATTAAGCGGAGACGTGTGTCTGCATGCATGTAGGCAGGCTTGTACATGTGTGCATGTGCCAATAATTCATGGTTAAACATGCACATATACAAATACTGTGTGGACATGGATGTCAGTGAAGTTTATTTCCAAGAAAAGTATTTACTGTAAAAACAAACAGTTATCCAGGTGCATAAAATTGAAGAGGACAAAATTTCCATAATGTTTTTCCAATAATGAATGCGAGCGCAGTTACAGCCGAGCATTTGTTTAAGATTTACCATTAATTGAGCTAATGGGCTAATTTGTATGAACCACCTGTACTGTATTGATGGTATACACATATTAAATAGGCAATTTAACACTCTTTCCAGCACCCTGCACTGTTACTAAAGCAACATCAGGTTTTGATTATTAGCATCAAGATCATCATGTTCACATTCTCAGAGTCAAAGCGTGGATCAAAGGAATAAAACATGTTAGATTCTCTCCTCATGGAAATCTGTGATTATTTGCTGGACTGGAGTTTATCACTTAAAAGAAATACTGTTTTTATGTATGGGTCTAAAATCTAATCAGTGAGAGGGATTTGCTTTATAATTCACTCTATGAATTTTAACACGTTTCAACATAAATAAATCAATTGTTTTATCCCTTGAATATAGGGGATATAACCAAGGGATAAAACAGACCGGGATTGGATATAATTGACTTTGTCATGGGTGGCACCCTTGCACTGAAATTACATTAAACCTAATGTATATGTTGCCAAATCCTATACAATTCTGTTTTAAACAGCATTGTTGCATTCTGTTTTTGATCAAACAACGTAAAATTGCTGAATTTTAATCATAACAGGCCTTACAAAGTATTTTAACCCAACATTGACTTTTAAGTGTGAAAATAATGGTATCAATCAATGTCCAATTGTGGAGATGGGCCTTCAGTGGCTGGCGTAGAGCGAGGTGTAGGGGCTGCTAGTTACATTCATGGGTAGGCAAACTTTCTGCTTTGCAGTCTCTAATCAGCAGGACTTGGGACACAGAGACCGTGTGGTACATCGTTGCAGCAGTCTCTTTCATGGCAATGGCTAGCAGTAGACAGGGGGTCAATCATCGGGCCCTAATATCTGGCATCCTGCACCTGTCATGTGGTGGTGGGCATGGTTTCATCTAAAAGGAGTTGGAAAAGTGATAGACACAACCTGTAGCCTTCTTCCTGTGAGTGCTTCCACAGTGCTAACCACGGCACCACCTTGCCTCCCAGGATTGGCTCAATCAATTACAAACAAATTCATAATCAACAAACATATCCTATCAATTAATTAACAATTAAAAACTACAAAGATAGGACCAACAGGCAATCCTGTATCTCGCTTGTGTGTTCCCGCTCAAATGTCTCTTTTAGTTTGCATTAGTGAGAAGTATTAGTTTGGTGGGATGCCAAACAACATCCCTGCTGTGTTGGGACCGGGGACATGAGAGAAAAAATAAGACAAGAACAGCAATACATCACAGCCCAGTAATTAACAAAATTCCTGTTCCCGTTGTGTTGGTGTGTAAATGAAAGTCTGAGCTTCTTTTTTAGGACAAATGTTGATAATAAATCTTTCAGGTCCAGCCTTGTACAGCTTGTTCGGAGTTTTCTTTTGTGCTACAATGCAACAAAACACTAAGTGCAGTGTCTCTGTAAGGGTTTTCTCTCATTGATTGTGCCCCCTCCAAACCTCGTTGACCTCTGTCACCCTGCATTCTGCCAACACCACTAGACCTTGGGTGACTATGTCTTCTTCACTGCCTCACCCTCCCCTTGGAACTTTCCTCCCACTTCAGAGTCTGTTTCCTCTCTGTCTCTATGTAAAAGAAATCCTGCACAACTTGCCTTCAAGTGTTTTCATATAGTTTCCATAGTCAAGCTTGGTTTTCTGCAGCATTTATCTAGAAATGTATCACATGATGAACTGGCTTCCCTTAGGGAGAATCACATCATCGACACGTTTAATTTGTATTTAGTCTATCATGCAGTTTATCTATAACACCACGAGCAGCGATTTAGATTGCCGATTGCGCCGACTGGCTTTATTGTTTTTCCAACTGACTTTCGCAGCAGCTATACCAGACCTTTTTGAATCTCAGACAAAATTTGAGATGTGTGTGGTAATTCTGAGGTCTGGAAACAGGCTAAATCATAACACCCTCTGAATGGACCCTCCTATTTGTCCATCTGTCCTTTCTGTTTGCTCTCCAATTTGCTCACAGTGTCAGGGTGAAGGGCACTGTTAGGTAGCTCATCAGCCAAAAAAAGTCTCACTTTTGGTGCATAGTTCATATCGTAAATGAACACTGCAGACTGGCTCCATACTGCAGAAAAACTGATTTTTTTTGTGCAGTTAAGGAGTCAGAAATGTGTCAGATCTGTTCAGCTGAGATGTACAGTACAGTTTTCTATTATTCTGCAAATGGATAAAGGAAGATATTTGCAACAGTGAGGCATACAATAATAATGCAGCACTTATGCAGGATGTGTGCTGGAACCAAATGGCTCTCGAGCCAGTGTTTGATATGTCTATTGTGGGCTACTGTAGAACAAGGAGTACCCACTCCATATGTAGACATAAACAGCTCATTTTAGGGCAAAAAAATACTAAATACTAAATATTCTTATTTTTAGGTGATCAGGAGCTCATAAAAACTTGATAATAAAAATTATATTCAATTTCTGCCAATGGATGCCTCTTAATTAAATGCATTAGACCTCTAAGTTTGTCATACATAATCCATTTGATTCTGTGTGATAGCAGAAACTAGTAAAAAGAATTTATAACGTTATTATTATTATTATTACTATTATTATTGTTATTATTATTATTATTATTATTATTATTATTATTATTATTATTATTATTTATTGTTATTTATTGTTATTATTATTATTCAACACATTTTTATCAGTATGTGATACATAGTAATGTTTTTTTGTACCTCGAATCTTTTTGAATCTGGAATCATCAGAATAATGACTCCACCAGTCTAGGCCTCTCATATCATTCCCATCTGTTTGCTTCTCTTTGCCCATCTTCTCACAGAGGATTGGCTCGGGCGCTCTCCTCTGATCACATCTTTTTCTACTTTCTTCGACCTGATTTTCTCTGTTATGCAGCTGCTATAGAGCTGTCGCCTGCTGCTGCTTCCCCAAATCTTGCCTTTGAAAAGCTGTGTTGCCATCCGTCTCTGGCACTTGCTCATACACACACACACACACACACACACACACACACGCGCAAACGTGCCACACACACACACACACACACACACACACACACACACACACAGCACACACACACACACACACACACACACACACACACACACACACACACACACACACACACACACACACACACACACACACACACACACACACACACACACACACACACACACACACACACACACACACACACACACACACACACACACACACACACACACTCTGGCTTAACACCAGATCCTGGTCTTATCTGGTCAAGTGTGTTTACCACTACAGTACACCTTGAGCTTACGCTGCAAGTGCCCAATATTTTGCTGAGAGATTATTTGAGGGATTTGTGCCTCAGGTATACATGTTTTCCCATTTGGAGTGCACATTGGAGATAATGTGTTATCCATGATGGTCTATTCATTTTGTTTTTTTCTATTGGTTAATCATTCAGCCACTTATCGATCTGGCACAGCCTGGTAGAGGAGCAAAAAAGACATAATGTGAAATAAAGCTGTATGGTTGCACTGTGGTGCACATTGATAGCAAAGTGTTGTCTGTCCCCTGTTGGACCTTTTGGTGATGCTATTTGACAATTTGTCTTATCCTTTCTATTGTCTCACCAGATTTTTACATTAAAGTGAGTGTCAATGAAAAAGAAATTCTATTAATTCCCAAAAACCTGTATGAAGTCGCCAAATAAATCAGTTGAAATCAGCATGTATTTGTTGATGTGGAAAAAAAGCAGAGATCCAACATTTTGAACAATTAATCACATAAATGCAGGTCTTGTTTTTGTTCCCCATTGTCACATCACCCCAGATACTTAATAATAATACTACTACTACTACTACTACTACTACTACTACTAATAATAATAATAATCATTCATTTTATTTGCGAAGTCCGTTTTTGGAGCCTGATACAAAATTCAATTCAAACGATTACATATATTCACTATATCTTATATGTATACCCTAATGCAGGAGTATGAATATCTTAAGAGGTGATAGGTGGAGGGGGATATTATGAAGAGCCTGACATGCCTGACAGCCTGATGAGAACTGGTGATTAAGGCCTACGCTGTAGCTCACCTCACGTTGATGTGTTCTCTTGTGCAGGACCTGCCAGCCAGGCTCAGACATGATAACTCTGCTGTGGTAAGGAGCTGTCAGTGTTATAGAGGCATTGCTATAAAAAGATCTATCACTGCCAGACCAACCAAAGATTGGCCATTCCTCACTGAAGGTTCATTGACAAATAGGCTTAAGCCTATGTGAAATGCGTAAAGAAGTACATGAATAATAAATTGATTTATTTTCACATAGCTGTGTACAGAAAAATCTAAAATCTTCTTTAATTTAAAGAAAGGAAAAAAAAAAGCCCCAGGCCCAAATTGTAGTTTTGCATTTTATTCCATGCAAAGTGTAAAATCTCGATGCAGACAATTCTGCTCTTTGTCCACCTGTAATAACATACTGTTTTTGTTGTGTAGGGGTAAAGTGAAAAAAATATTACCTGTGTCTTTATTTGTTAACTTTATGGGAATATCTGGGCCTCTAAAAGCATCTATAATGATTGATGATTTGATTAAAAAATTATTGGAGCTTACTCCAATAATGTCACCAAATGTCCGTTTTGACAAATGTGCACCATGGAAAGTTAGAATGCATTAGCTAAGAGCAGCTACTGTTGGATCACTTTTGATACTAAAGAGAAAGACTTCATGATTTTTGAGCCACAACTTAGGCTTTAAGGAGTACGCTTTGTGTATTTCTCAGTGGATTTAACTGTGTTTTTGAATTTTGTGTATTAGCGTTAGCTATCTACAACTATTGATGTGTCTTTGGTCTCTGAAGAAAGGTGGACAATTGTTACCATCTCAGACCTTTTTCTCTATTCTGAGCTCTCTGTTGCTGAGAAAGCTATGAGATTATCATTGCTGCAACAAGTGCTTATAATGTAAAAGTATGCAATTTTGTATTTGCTAAATGGTGTCAACAATATAAAAACACAATTAAAACAGATGTAAGAGGAAAATGTTAAATTCACATAAATCAGCATCAGTCAGAATTCAGACACCTGAGTTACTGACATCTTTACTTGCCATTTGTGTCTTAAGACCTCAAGGAATCTTGTGATATAATGGCCAGTGAACTGAGTGATAACCTTATCGAGAACACCTGAGATCAGTCAGGTCCATGTCTCATTGTATTACGAGTGATTACTTTCGACTTTGGTCAGATGCTGATGATAAAGCAAAGGAGAGTCAAGGAACACACTCACACACGCACACTCATGCACATGCACCACACATGCACACACTCATAACTCTGGTGCAATCTCTTTTTATCTAAATCTTAATTATTCCAGCACATTGTCTGCTCCAGTTTTTCAATTCACTGACGACAGACAGATGACTGCAGTGTTTGTCTTGTCACAGCCTCTTGAATGTTCATTTGTATATATTGTCAGTATGTGGCTTTTATTAAATGTATTAACTATTCATATTGCCAAATTTGAGTAATAAACGACAAATATACTTTAGACTAAAAGGCATTTATTTATACATCTCATCATGCTGTGACTGCATGTTCCTCGGAGATAAACAAAAGGCTTTATTAGATACTTTGACAGACATTTTCTATCTGCTGATAGAGTTTTTAATAGCACTGCCATGGAAGAAAAAACAGAACAATATGAGATGATGGATGAAACTTATTGCTCAGGAAATGAAGAAATAAATAGGGTTTTCACCAAGGTGTTGCTGTTTATAGGCTACTTTGCAAATAAAACAGAGGATGCAAGTGAGAAAACTTCAGGATCTGCACTGTAACCAAAGTGCCACAAAAGAATTAATTATCAGAGCTCCAATATTTTGTAAATTTGAGGATGTCAGTGTGTGTGATGTTGAGTAACTTTTTATTGATGTGAGAGAGAAGTGATTCCATCTTAAGTATTGATAATCAGTTTACTTGTTACTTAAATATGATGGTAGATTTGTTAACGGTAAAATGGACTTAACCACGTACTTTTAAAACACTTGTACTGGTGTTGGTGACAAATACTTTACTACGATTACTGAAACATTGTACTACAATTTTTGAAATACTTGAATATTTGAGTTAAATGCTCCCAAAGGCTAAGTGTGTATGTATCTACTGGCAGATATCCTATATAATATCAACACTTATGTTTTCATTAGTTTATAATCACCTGAAAATAAGGATTGTTGGGTTTTCTTTACCTTAGAAAGAGCAGTTTATATCTCCAGACAGAGCAGGTTCTCCCCCCCCCGTGTTTTTTTTCTACAGTATCCCAGAATCAACAAACCAAACACAGGCTTTAGATAAAACCATTCACGTTTTTGCATTTTTCATGTCGGCCGTCATAGTTCTCCTACACGCTTGGCACAGAAAGAAGTTTTAGTTCTGCAACTTTACCACCAAATGCCACTAAATCCTGAACATTGGATCTTGAGTACTTTCATTCCTTTAACATTTAAGACTAGTTTTTACTTACTAAAGCTACATTTATTTGTCAGCTGTACAAACTTTAAAGATCCCAGTTATGCAAAAGAGAAACAATACAAACAAACCAAAAAAAAATCAGCTGGCTAGATATGATGCATTGTTGTAGATTACCCAGTTGTTGTTAAAATGACAAATTCCAACATTAATATGCTGTTTAGATATCATTCAGTAGTAATAATTGAACACTGACAGGAGGCATTTATCTGGCTAAATAGTTAGTTAGCATAATATTTTAAGTGCATTTTGTACATTTCCTGCTTCATAAACAGCTCAAATGTTGAACTTTAAATTATAATGGAATATTTGCACATTCACCAAGGAAAATGTTGCTGCTCACAATAGTCCTTTCTTTGTCTAATCAGAAATAAATCAGCTTTGTTTGTATAGATAACTAAATTCTTTTTCTCATGGCTGCTTTCACCTCAGTAAGGTCTGGCTGGCAAATGTTGATAGATGTGTCGGGTCCAGAGGATGGCCTGAATAAACCAAACAGGTTTGCACTGCAGCTGCATGTTCAGGCCTGAGCAGGACTCTGGGAAGCTCTCCTCTGTGTTGAAAAAGGAAAGGAAGGGTAGTTTGTTGTTCCTAACTTATTGTCACACAAGCAATAAGTTTTTTTCTGATTATTGGTTCTTGGTCAGCACTCTTGTCTGGGGTAAGCATTATCCATATGGTGTGACCTGAATGCATGTCCTCATTCTAAATATAGCCCTTAGCAAAGCAAGATCAAACTCTTTGTACAGCACTGTCCTCTCTTTTTTTTCAGGACAAGGAAGTGCAAGCACTCTGCCCAAAAACCTGTTTTTCCATTTATCTGTGCCATCCGTTTGAATGTGTGTTCAAGTTTTGGGAGACTGCACATTTAAAAAAGAGCAATCCCAACAAGAACTAACACTATATTTGCTTTCAATTGAGCTTCAGCAGAGAGCTGCCCAGATGGCCCAATCAGAAAAAAGTCTGGCAGTTGCATCTGGAGCCAGCAGGCCAGATGGAGAGTGGTGCAGATATGGGTTGAGTCATGAGAAGAAGAAGAGGAAGGAAAAAAAAAAAACATCCAAGAGTGAAGGACAGACACGCCACCTTTTGTAATATGGATGTACGTGTTTCCCTATTGCCATATTGGTGTATGATGAAACCCGGCCAGATGGATGGTTAACATGAGGCGAGCAGTGAGTCTTAATAATGATGACACTGAAATCTGTCTACTCTCAGATCAATTTCCATTTTACTGTATTTTCAGTGTTCAGTAGCACCACCAAGCAAAGTTATTTTGTGGTTTCCAGTATGTTTATTACTCCACTACACAACTCAGTCCAGCGCATTTGACTTTGTGTGAAAACCCCAAGGGAAAACAACAAATGTCACCTCCCACACTGTGAAAATTAAGACTGCATTTGTCACAGTAATTCAAAAAGTATGCATCCTATATGTACAGCACGGTTCTGCACAGTGAGTGAAGGTCGTAATGCTTGTTGCGATCATGGCATTGCGTTGTTAGCTAGGATAAAGCTGTGGTTGGACTCCGAGTGGGAGGCTTGCTGAGGGTTGCACTGCAGACTCAAACCTGAGAGCAATTTAGTTGAAGAGATTCTGAACTTTCTCACTCAGCATAGTTGAGATTGGAATTTCATTTCCTATGTCTCCAAAGTGCAGCATAATAAAAACTCCCAGATCTGAATGATGAACATGAGCTTTTGTCCACAGCAAAGGGTTAAAGGTATAGAAAAGTTTAAAGGTTATTTCTACATCTATGTGTACTGTAGGTATAATTGCTATATACTATGCAAGCTGCAAAACACAGCTACAACGTGTTACATTGTTTTCCCTAAGTAGCCTGCAGTGAAGCCGGCTACTCTTTATAGATGTGTAGTGTTGCTGTGCTGTAACTTAACTACTTCCAATCAAGAGTAACTTTTAACGTCACTATTGTAGTGACAGTTTCACAGTAGCTTCCCCAGCTATGCATATGACTGCATGAAGCATAATTCTGGATACATTTACATTCTTATTAGCGATGTAATTATCTCCAATAATCAAACAATGCAAGTCACAGCACCCAAAGACAAGTCAGGAGCAGTTACCATATTAGAAATGCATGTTCAGACTTCCTGACTCTCTTGCCCTGCCACTTAAAAACCTGTACAAGAGTATGTTCTGTCAAACTCCATCCCCTCTGTACCCAGCAGAGCAAAGATTGATATCACACTCTCAGAATCACCAGGAAGGATGCAACACAGCAAAACAGCTACTCTGTGTTGGTGTGGGGAGATAAGGGGTCAGAATTTATCTGTCCTGACTTCCTGGCTGACTGTGACAATTGGCCTGGGCTGGGCTTGAAGAGTGGGTGAGAGAGGACATAAACTGGTTGCGAGAGAAGAAGTCTGAAGACATTCAACAGGTTCTTATCCCAGCTTGTCACATGGGGCCACTCTCTCAGGGAGCTTCTGCGTCTGCTTATGACATTTTAGGTATCTCTCTGCATCAGCTGTTTATGCTCAGGGATGCTGTTACTGTTACGTCATCAAATGCACATGGTGGGATGACGCAGCATGTTGTTATGTTTGACACCACATGGGCATGTGGAGACCAATGCTGACTGTTACAATGGTTAGGAATAGGAATTAGGATTAGCAAACTCTGGACTCTGGAAATAAAGTCAGTTGTTTGTGGGACCTACTCCCACCTGCCCGCCTGCCGTATGAGCGCACTTGTGTTACTTACGTCACTGGCAGTGTTTCATCCTGACACCATCCGTCCACATTTCATGTGTACGCCACCGGTTCCGTCAGGCGGCATTCTCAAGTAGAGCTGCCTGTGCACATATCATGTGGATGCGCCTGGTGCCGTCCAGCCATCCGCCAGCATAAAATAATGATGCCACTGGTTCTGTCCTCAGCTGATGCTCTCCTGTAGTGTTCCAGGTGGATGCAGAGGGTTGCATGTAGCCTCATGCTCAGACGCCGAGAGCTGTGACAGAGCTAACGAATTTGACGAGTTCAGAATGAGAATGGGCTGAGACATTTGACATCTTCAGTATACTGTACATAAAGGACATAAACATGACAAATCATTTCAGGCTTCTTCTACATGTGCATGGACAGACTTTATAGTGTCTTTGTTTCACTAATTAAGGTTTTCATATTGAGTTTTGACCACTTAATCCTACAGCAGTTATATACATTGTATGTGCGACTGATTAATCTGTGCTGTTTATTTGAATTTTTGTGGCATATTTATCATGCATACAGTCCATCTGAATCTCAGGTTGTTTTCTTTATGTTGATCGGTATATCATTACTATTGGAAATGCAACTGTTGCAAATATCTCACTATCACTATCCTCATTCATATTTTAAGATGTTACAAAATATCTTCAGCTCTAGGTCTGAAAAAGCTGAAACCAGAATGCAAGTACAGAAAATTGTTGCTATGGAGACGATACATCATCTCCTCTGGTTGCATTGTTGTAAAGGTTTGGCAGGTTTTTAGGATGTTGCAGACCGGTGCTTTGCAAGTAGTTGCAAGTTTCAACTCATGTCGTCATGAATAGGTCTAAATTTGTTAGCTACTAGCTGGCAAACAGATTGGCGCATTCAGCAGCCATACATCAACATACTTTTTTTAAGAGTTGGTAGAGACCAAAAGCAGAGCAAAAAATATTTGCAAACGTGATATTAGTCTTCTCATACAACTTGTGGCAAGAAAGCAAATTCTTAACAAGAGTTCTTAACAAGTTATACTACTGTCTTAAACAGTCGGTAAACTGATTAAAAAAAATACTATTTAGCGGCCAAATACATCATCTGTACATTTTCAGAGCCATTCTTTGTGTATAACCAGCACCCCTCTGATTCAGAAGTAAAATGAACCACCGACTTGTGTTTTATGTAGCTGTTTAAGTGGTCTGTGGTAATCTTTATAGCTCATAACACAAAGCACAAAACATGGCACAGAAACATTATACAGACCAACAACATCTAATGCACTAAAGCATTATATTACATAACAACTCATCTCATTCTCACAGAGAGATAGAGACATTTATAGTGAACCCTCCAGTGGGAACAATCAATGTGCTCTCATTCTCCAGGGATGTCTCCATGATAACTGGTGTTTTTCCTTACCCCAACCTAAAAAGGTCAGGGCCTGACTCGATGCTTTACACGCCCACAGTAATACTTCTTGGAGCATGGCGCAACACCAGCTAGCCCACAAGCTAATTAATCCAACCTGCCTTACAACCACCCGTCAAGCACTTCATAAGCGCCGGTCAGTAGCTGCGGTAAAGGGTCAGTGCCTCTCAAACGGCCAGGGTGCTGAAGCGTGAACAGACCGCTGTGGAAGCAATTCTGAGCAAAGGCGGAGGTGTCTGTCGTGAGAGGGCTTGTATACACACTTCTCTAGTTACAAAGCACACAGCACTTTTAGTGTAATTTCATTGAGAAGTTTTTTTTATGTGGTTAAATATAGATTTTTACTCATATTTTCTGTAGAGATATTTTATTACTTGTCTTGCCCTTTTTTGTGAAATAAATGTTGAATAATTTGAGACACAAACTGATATAAACTGTAAATTATTATTTATCTTCTAACTGACTCAGATTTGCTGTGTTAAACAATGTGCTGCTCAGGGTCAATTTTATATTGAACTCTGCATGGTCAAAACAACCGAACGGATTAGCGCTCTCATTTCTACAGGCTTAACGGATGCAGCCTTCGATGATCAGTCATGGATCATCCATATCCATCTAGATCACACGCTGTCTCTTGGCTCTTAGTCACTGTGCCAGAGGGGAATCAATTAAACACTTAAAACGAATCGATTTAGTCTTAATGTGGTGAAAAGTTCAAGTCCATGCTAAATTAAATGCATTTTGTTGTAGTTTATGTTTTTATGAATCATTAAACACAAATTCCATGAAAGTGAATTTCAGTCACGCTTTGGTGTAAATGATAAAACACAGCAGCCATAATAGCATAAAAGTAGTTCAAATCATCAGCACACATCTGGCCAAAAGTGTAACCACATTAAAAATGCAAGAAAGTAATCATTAAAGGTAAAATATTTCCTCCAGGTGTGTTTGATAAAAGAGCTATTGAGGCTATCATGTGCTGCCTCTGTAGATGCACCATGCTGAGGATGGACGACCCTGCTCAACAAGATCGGGGATTATTGCAGGTGGTAGTTTTCTCTGTCTTGCTTTTTGTGGCCTTATTGATTGTTGTCTTATTCCAGCACCACTGACAGCTCCATCAAGCAATTTAGTGCTAGTTTAAAAAACAAAACATGCTCTTCCAGAGTTACAATGGATTGCTGCAATTTATTGTTTTCTTTAAATTCTTTAAATTCTATATTTGAGCCTTTAAATCATTTAGAGAGCGATTTTGTCTCATATACAAAAGAGTCAAATATGAATCCTATATTTGGAATCTTTCACACGTTCGTCTGTGTTTTTTAAAGGTCTCATATTGTAAAAAGTCAGATTTCTCTTTTAATATAAATCAGGTAGAGGTGCTATATGAATACTGTGAAAGTATCACAACACTCAATCCACAGAGAAACTTCGCCTTTAAAAAAGCCATCAGTACTTCCATGAAGTGATGTCACATCCAGATTAGAGACTGAATTATCGTGACAGCAGCCACTTCTGTGTAGACAACTAACAAATGATTACAATTATAGAAATAAGTGCACACTAACCAATGTTGCAGTCGACCAGCAACTCCAGTGTTCTGCAAAGTAAAATTAAGTATTAATTATAATGGCTTCAATTCCATGTTGGAAAAGGCTGTCTGATGGCAAAGTAAAGTGGTGAAAATGCTCTAAACATAGCCTACACTTAAAGTGATTTTAATTTTTTTGGTGTGCTTTTTTTTAGATGGCTAAAAACTAACCAGTGGAGGCAGGGATTTTCTAGTGGGAGTTATTATATTTTAAAAAGTGATTCAGTCTATAAAGACAGAAAGTTGATGGTTTGAACCCTGGATCCTTCAGTCAACATGCTGAGGTATCCTTTGCAAGATATATTGCCCCCGATGGCTTTTCCATCAGTGTTAAAAACCTAATTGGTGGTTAAAAACTGAGTAGCAGGTTGCACTTTGTATACTAGCCTCGGCCACCAGTGTATGAATGTGTGTGTTAATGGGTGATTGTGACTCGTAGTGTGAAAGCGCTTTCCGTGGTCTAAAGACAAAAAGCGCTATAAAAGTGCAGGTCCATCCATTTACCATTCAGTTAAATGTTTTTAGCTGTCGGATGCATCTACCAAAACAGAACTTTTATTTCACAAGTACAGTTTTAAATGTGGCAAATTGTTACAAAATCTCACATTAATTGACACTTGCTAAAGAAGGATTACTTTTTCTTGGGTATTCTCTAGATCATTTTCCAATAATAATGCTCTGCTGCAAGTGTACATTGTTCTTCCTAATTTATTGATATGTTTTTTTTTTACTGCAAATAATCTCAAACTATTGCCTTTTTTTTTGGCTAAAACTGTTGCACGGCAGCCAGAACACCTCCGAGGACTGCTTTATTCTGCTCTGAGTAGTAAATCCAGTAATGACAAGACGCACACATGCACGCTGACAAGGCATTATACAGCCCGGGGTACCTGGCCTTCTATGTGAAACCATTATGCAGGATTTCTGCCTCCTGCTGAATGCAGCTGGGATGCGGGACCTACTTATTACAGCCCAGATGTGCCTGTAATCCATCACTGTCTCCCCTGCCCCCATCGCACTCTGGAGGATGTCTGGAGCACGGCCCCCATGTGTGGTGTTTGTGTGTGTTTCTGTGTATGTGTGTGCATGCATGCTTTTATATTCATCTTCTTTTTTTAAATTAGAGTCTTACCAATAATTGTCTGTCCTTTTAATGCACATGTCTATGTGTGTGTTCATTTGTTTGTTTCATTATTCTTAAACCTGTCTCTCTCTGTTCTTCGCCTACTTTTTGTCTCCAAGCCAGTAGTTCATACAACATTAAAGTCATTAAGGGTCTCTCAGAAGTTTTGTACATATTAATGATAGCCGTTCATGCTGAGCATCTTCAGTCCAACTTTTTTTTGCCAGGCTTTTTAAAACTAGGTGAATCATTTATGTAGTAGATGTGAGCGAAACAGCCTGGCCTCAGCCAGTGCTGCTGTGGTACAGATGGTGTGGTGGTGGTGGCTCACTCATTATTCCTGCTGCTCATTATATACTCATTATGTGTGTCACTCTTCTTCCACTACAAAAAAAAATGATTTGTTGTGGTTCATGTTTTTGGCTTCTTGTTGCCAAAACAAGTGATTTCGCTGTACTGCTTTAACTGCTGACCAAATACATCCATGTATTAACACTGTTAAACCCACAGCATAGCATTAAGACTCCACACTGAAAATTTTGTATTGATATTTTCAGGTTTTACTTTGCAGGAGTGGACCTGACATCCTCTCTCTTATTGATTCAGTTTCTAAAAGCCATAATCCCGTCTTCAGATGATCATTCACCGCAAGTGTTGCTAAAGCTCAAAAGGCAATTAGAGCATCAAGTTAAAGCAGCTTTTATACGCCGTTGCTGCCGATTCACTGAGGGCCTCTGGAGAGTTGATAGTGAATAGGGCAGTTGTGTGACGGCTGTCTGCATGTCTGTGTGTCTGCTGGCCCAACAAGGTCCCCTCACTCTGACACATTGACAATACAGATTCATTTAAATGAAAACTTCACCCACAAAATGACTATTTGAACATCAGTTAGTAATACAGTGTTACCTTGAATTCATGATTTTTTTCTCATGGAGAATGTCAAACATTGATTGATCGGGGGCCACATTTAACAACATCAAAACATCAGCATACAATTTGTTGCACAATTTGTTCAGTGTAATCTTAGTCTCATTTATTCAATCCATATAAAAAGGGGAGGACGTGTCTCTACTTACCCCCACTGTACAAAAACAAAGCCAAAATATCCCAGTTTCCAAATGCCATCTTACACTGGTGACGTCATTTGTAGCCACAGTCCCCGCAGTGTAGAGTTCCCACCCACACACCCATCTGATCAATTGTGTGAGGCATCATTGAGCACACCAATTGGCAAACACAGCTGTCAATCATAATGTCAAACTCTCTTTTTATCATCAAATAATTGATCAAAAACCAAACTTACCATAAAATTGAGCACCTGAACATACAGTAGTGCAACAAGAAGTGACATAAACCATCTTTGGGTAAAATTTAATTGAAATGTACTATGATCTGCCATGGAGGGGGGCGGGGTTTGTGGCCAGACACCGGGGAAATATCAAGATGTTTTGGCTTCACTTTTGGGAAGCAATTGTGTTGTCCATCTTTGTATACAGTCTATCATCCAGTCATATGCTCAGTACATCCGAATACATGTATTTTCACAAAAACGCTACGATTTAAAACTGAACTGAAAGTGAAACTAATCAACAATTGAGACTTAGATTGTACTGCACAAGTGGTGTGAGAGTTTGCAGCTGCTGTAGGTTTTTTTAAATTGGTTCAGTGTTTTCATACATGGTCCCAAATCAATTAATAGAACCATATATTCACTGATTTCCATAAAGGCACGTAAGAAAACCTTTTCCTCACAAATTTTATGAACACAACTAATTGATATACAAATTTCCACTTTGTGGCTGAAGTAATTCTTTAAGACCCTTTGTGCTTGAAATGTTGTCAGTATTTTCAGATTTGACTGTTCATGCTGTGAAGACCTTGTTGATATTGATGGGCAGTTGCATGTTGGTTGTCTAAGTGTGTGTGTGTGTCTGCTACCCCCACAGGATCCCCTCACTGTGATACACCAACAACACAGGCTGATTCACACGGCTGTTTGCAGCAATCTTTGCCCCTAGCCGGTGACCAACTTGCCTTGCACCTTATGTCACACAGATCCGTAAAGGCCCCCTCTGTTCTGACAGAGCTCTGACATCTGTAAAACCACATGAATGCTGAACAGCTTGGCAGACTATTGAGCGTGGTGAGGCCAAACTATTTTCTCTGAACACAAAGCAATTAAGCCCTCAGTAGATTCCTCTCTTAAAGCTTTGCTTTTCTTTGTTGGTTTACATGGTCCCTTACTCCGCCAGGCAAGGCTCTACATACTCCGGTACAAATCAATAGTCAGATGTACCAATAGATTGCCTACCGCTGCTGCCCACACTAATGAACAAGTAGTTGAGCTGAGGAGAAGAGGGGATCAATTTCATCATGTTCCCAGTAAACCCTTTACTTTGCTGATATTACAATGTTATCCTGGGGAGGGCGCGTGTTCCCCATCTGATTAAGCCTCTGTGTAAAAGGTGTAGCTGTGCTCCGTCAATACAGAATGATTTTTGCGGCGCTATAACACCACGTGTACACATGCTCCTCTTACTCCCACCCCACTGACCCTGGCTGTCTCAGGTGTTGCAATAATTGCCCAATCAATACACCCTATGTCAATTGCATCATGCCAAGAAAGTAGGAAGCGAAAACAAGCAACAGACACAATCTGCTCCCCTCGGGGCTAATCTGTCACTGAATCAATACAGACGATGACACTAGATGACAACAGAACGGCTGATATCATCTTTCATCCAAAGCCACCAAAGGAGCTCGGCTCTGTGATATGTGGCGGCTATAGTGGACTACTGTTACTGATTCTGCCACCATTCTTCAATGTGTCCAGCTAACAGGAGGAAGAGCAGAGTGTGCGCTCTCTGAGGGATCTCTCGTTCATTGTGAAAGCGCTGTGAGCAGCACATTGGGTCTCTGGTGTGAAGGGTTAAGCGAAGCACTGCTGATGTTGGACAAAATCCCAGCATCTCCAAATAAGATATACTTTCTCACAAGTCATTAGAGGGATTTTTAATCTCAAACAAGCAAAGATAAATAAGATAATAAAGCTGACTCTTTTTAAACTCGCAATTTAGCATGGAAACTCCCATAATTATATGCTTTTTTACATGAAGGAAAAACACAAAAAAGATGAGTGTGTACAGTCCCCTTTTATTCATGCCGTGTGTGCAGCACAGTGTTTTTTCTTGCCTGTTTGTGAAAGAGAGCAATGTCTTAAAATACAGATCTGGTAGCTTTAATGTCAGCTATAAAACATGATCTCAATATTTGCTGGTGTTTTGTAAATCACTTATACTGTCAGTTAAAGGGAAAGGGCGGAGGTGGTTGAGGAGGAGAGACAATATTCAACATCACTGGTGCTCCAGAGTTGATCTTTCCTCTCAATTTTAAGTTCACCTTTCTGCCTGACGTTTCCAAAAACCATGTTTATTGTGGCACCAAGTAAGACTTCTGACAACAGTCAAAAACTCTAAAATATAAGCTACAGAAATAATAAAATCACTTAATACACCATACAATTTTGTCTTACTTAAGTAATTTCTGCCAGATTGTGATTAAATATATCTTTACCATGGTATCTCATAAAACAGTTGTACCTCAGGGACTCTTCTAAGGGAGTCTAAAAATAGCCTTGATGATGCATTTAATAATACAGTATAATCTATGATGTATTAATAATTTACATGGGGGTTCATGAAGAAAATCAGTCTTGCTGAAACACATCCTTGATGTCACTACAGATGCTGCTGTTTGTTGTTTTTAACATAGTGGTGAATAAGTTACCATCTTTGGCAATTTGAAATTGCATAAAAAGAAAAAAAAAGAAAAAAAAAGAGACATAAACAAAAACCTCAGTAGCCATATTTGTGGTGTACCGACTGTCGCTCCTTGGCCATAAAAAGATACTCTACAGATAGTGGCTCAGTTTACTTTTTCATTTGATTAATGGTAATGCGTGCAGTTCTAGGTTGTACTCATGATTTTTTCACAGGTTTCAATCAACTGAACTCAAGCTATATTAATGCCCTTATGCACTCAGTCCATGTAGTGCTGGGCTCCTATGTATAAAGCTGTATCCTATTTGTTTGTTATCTCACATACTGTTGCCTGTCTGGATTTTGCTTGAGGCAAGCTGATACAACACTGGCTAATATTTATGCTAAAATATTTATGTAGCTGACATCTATGGAGGAGTTGTAGTTTCAACAAAAAACACTCAGAACAGTGATATGTTTGTCAGGGGTAAAGGGAGCAGACTCGTAGCCCTTTTCTTTCACATGCTCACTGAAATTTAAGACAATGCTATAGCATAGTAATCTTTATAACATGGCCACTAAACACTGAAGTTTTGATTAGCTGGAAAGTGTGGACTAACTCTTAGTGACCGGGGTAATGTTTGTTTGTCATTTGAAATATTACCGTAAACTCTACATAGTGACAGCAATACTAAATAATAAAAACTTTGCCTAAGAGTTTACAGCTACAATTAATAACCGTCAACAATATTCCATTTGCACAGCAGGATGTTGTTTCTTAGATTTTTTTTTCTACCAATTTGTTTTAAAATCAGGACTCATAATGTCCGCCTTATGAACGGTTTAACTAGATGTTGACTAACATCGCAAATGTCAGGATTTGTAAGGCCTAGCACTATACTTTGTGATTTTTAAAACAATAATTGTGGTCAGAATTTATTATACAGTATGTGTAAATGAACAACAGATATATTTACTTTAAAGACAAATGGCATTTTGTTGGTTAGTGGTCGTGGTATAACAAGGACAATACCCTCCATATTTGTATGTTCCATGGACTTCCAACTTTTTAATGTAGTGCTGAGTGAGATAGTTAAACTACTTCAGGTTTCACAGGACAAAGTCAGGGCCATGTTGAGCAGGATTAAACATTTCAGCAAAGCTTGGAAGTAAAAGAATATGTGAGAGTTTTTACACAAGGACATTTTTGATTTTGAAGTTATTTCCCTTTAATATTCACACCCCTCCCCACACAAGTATGTCAAGTGACATCATTTCAGACTGTACTTGGTTGTAGTCAGGGACTTTTTGAAGAGGATTCAATTGAAAATTTCAGCACATCTCTAAAACACACACTTTCAAAATTTAATTTATGACACTTACAATGCAATTTAAGCTGCCTTTCCCGTAAGGTGCAACTACTTTAAATTGTTTATGGTCATAGGACCATTTTAAGCAGAAATTCATTTTGCTTCTTAGCAAACCTATTATGGACACATTTTTTTTTAAAAAAGGACTGCTTTGGTGACAGTTTAATTTGGTATATAAAACATGATTATGATTGCTGTAATGCAAGTCTGTCTTCTTCCTTTTTGGCTGCTCCTAATACCAGTACTGCAACAAATCCAAACAGATTTGGGATATATGGTGCTGCTGATGTACTTTGCTGCTCTGTCTTGTCTTTACCTGTTATCGATTATAGATTAGTTCTTTGCTGCACGAGATGTGCGTGAAAAGTGTCAACTGCATGAGTCTTTTGCGACTCGTCAGCCCTGTTGTTACGTGGAAGCTTGTCAATCATCATCGCTCCTCAAAAACACAAACAGAGATGTGTGTGATTTATTTGCTGAAGATCAGCTGAGGAAGGCTGGCCGGCCTGGCAGAACACCAGTGGGAAAGACACTGATTGTATGTGGATATTTGCTGATGTCTATGTTTTATATGCTACAGTTTGTCTGTTGGTTTAGGCTGTGTGAGGGAAGAGCTAGCCTCTCAGCACATTATACCATTGCACATCTCATAGTGTAGAAGGAATCCCTTGCCCACCTTAATCTTCTCCGTCTTGCACTGTCAGCATGTAGCAGATCAGAGGGATCAGGGATATCACTGAAAAGGAAGAAATGCAGAGAGGAGCAAGGAGAAGAGGAAGAGGGAGACTTTCCCTTTCATCATTCCCAAATTACCTTCTCAACCACTGATGCCTCATTTAGCTAAATGCTACTTGTGTGCATACCCTGTGAATGCAACTCAAGTTACAAATTGTTAACTTAAGTCTGGATGACAAAGGGAATCAGATCAGTGACTCTGCTTTGCTTAGCACAGCCCTAGAGAGAGAAAGAGAGAAAGAAAGCAGTGAAAAATAAAAGGTTGAGCAGCGTTGATTATTCTTGAATGAGTGGAATGGATAATGGGCTCAGAGAAACGTTCAATTCTTCATACACTGGTTGGTCCAGTGACTGGCTGCCTGATGGATTGATTGACTGACTCACTGGTTGGTTGGCTGGTTTGCTTTCAGCATTTGAATGAGTTATAACGTCTTATGTTTGACTGATATTCCCACAGTAAAGCTCCCGAAATTACAGCAAGAGTGTCCTGAGTAGCACAGCTTCATTACTGCTCATTACAGTGTAATAAAAACATGGAATGAAAAGATAAACCATGTGTATTCATCATGTCAGCTGCATTGTGTAACGCATTCATTAGTCATCTTGATGCTTATTGTCTACAGAGGCATTAGGGAGAGATATTTTATCGAGATGCTTTGTGCATACATCACGAGTGTCTTGAGACGATCTTCATATTAATTTGTTTGACGCATAGAAAATGTCAACATCTCTCTTAATCATTGCAATTTTCAGGGCAGATCTTACAGTGTTAAAATTATTTGAAATGCTTCTGCTGTCAAATCTATATCGTTTTGACCGGAGCAGATCTTGCGTCTCTGAGCAAAGAAACACATTGATAACTAGAGACCAGACGGAATCATGCAAGACTTTTGACTTGACTATCGGTACTCTACAGCTTTTCACATATCCAAGCTACGTTTAACATCTACTATATAGCTGTCTGTCTCATTTCTGTCCCCATGTCTTAATCGTCTATTAACAGATTTTAAGTTTGACTGAATTCCCACTCAGTTGGTCAGTAGGTCTGTGACACTCAAAATAAATATATTGGCTAATAGGTCTTAGAGCTGCAGACCTAATTAAAAAATGACATAAATGGCACTGGACTGACAGTAATGTCCCATTTGTAAAATATGTGCTAAAGAAAATGATCCCTCCATCTGTACATCTTCTTTTTGCACACCACACTTGTATCCTGATCAGGGTGGGCTAACTGGAAAGAACACTATATATTACCGTGCAAGCATCACTTTTTGATGAAAAGGAAAAAAAAAAAACATGTGAAAGTGTGTTTAAAAAACGAAATATATGTATTGGTCATATTCTTTTGTTTTCCTCCAAGAAGAGGTAATAGAATATTACTGTTAAATTACATTATATTCATTTATCTGAAACTATATCCAAAGTGACTTATACAATAATAGCATTCAACCATGTGGATACAAACCCAAAATATTCATCAATCATCCACGTACGTCAAATATGCCTCAAGTGTTACACTTGGAAACAATAAGACATAAAGAGTTTCTTCTGAATTTATTTAAATTTACAAATGTATTATTACATTTGCAGAATTATTATTCTGCACAAGACTATACGTTTGGGGATACCATTTTGATTTGGTGAAATTATACTGCCCCCCATTAGCCTCTGCTGAACTTAGGAGTCCTTTTTTTGCACAGAACAACTGTGGATTTTGTTATCCATTTCTTACAGAGACCATTAATAGCTAGTGTTCAGTGTATCCGAGTACAGCGGTTTGTGTGATATTCTACCCTCCATTAAAATGACTCAAACTCCGAACAGTTCCTAACCCAGGACTCCTACAGGGAAAGTCCTATGTTTTGTCACCCATTCACTGCAGCAACCTGATTCCTAACTGGACTGCTCAAGGCCACCTCTGTTTTTACTTCCCTAAGAACGTGTGTCACATGATTGCAACTTTCTAAAATGCAAGGGCTATGCAGAAATGATTGGCTCACCATTACTTGGATATGCTGGGATATGGGTGCATTATTTTTCGTAGAAAAATGTACAAACAGGGCATGTAAACAGCCTGCAGTGTTGAGCAAGTTCAGGAGTTCACAGCTTGCCGTTTTGTGAGGTTTTGTCTGTTGGAATTTTTACTGATTTGTGAATAAAAGTCCTTTAAATATCCTTTTGAATTGGCCTCAGCAGTACTGGAAGCTGAGCTGTTTGAATTGCTGTTTGCACTAACCATGCCAGTGTTGTGTTGTCTTTCGATGCTGTTTGTTGTAAATCCTTGGGTGTTATAAAATGAGTCTTATTAATTATTGCAAGGGTGAAAGATGCTCATGTTTAGTTTAATAGGTTGCAAACTGAAGCGTTTCGTTTACTAAAATTGTGAGCATCTTCAATAAATGTCTCTTTTAGAGCATTTGTGCAAAACACTGAAGACAGACTTAAAAAGACTGAACATGTCCTTAAAAATATATAAATTATGTTTCCAGTTACCTCTTTTGACAATTTGTTTGTGGCAAGAGCACAAGTAAAAGACCAGAAATGCATTACTCAAACAAAGGAAAAATGCCACAGTTCCCTTTGTTTCTCTTGTTGGTCATGTTTTCACAAGTCGTCTACACAAACATGTCCAATTTATAATTGGGCACCAACTTCAGTTACCAACCAAACAAAATCTACCAAATGACCAAGGCAAACATCTCGAGTGCAATAAAAGCCTAGAAAAAGTTATAATAAAAATATCATAAAAAAGTTCTGCGTTAACAAAATCAAACAGACACCCATAGTAAAATACCAAACTGGTGCAACTTGGTGTCAAAGAGAGTTCTAAGAACTAGATGAGCTTCCCGTCATTAATGCTTTGTTCCATCCTCTCTGCTTGCCTCCCTACTGAAGTCGACTTGAAAGCTCAAGGATATCAGGGGAAAATTGTGGTGTAATTACGTAGTGATAAAACAGAAACTGCCGTCATTAGAAGGCTGTCTTTCTTCCTCTGTTGTCTTCTCTCATCCAGTTCCTCCTGCTGCAGGAAACACTTTTCTAAGCTGTTGGATCAGTTTTTACTAAGTCACCTACTGACACCGAGACTGATTGCACTGAACACTCAATTTCACTCAAACCCCTTTAAGTTCAGCTGGAGAACACGGCACACCTTCACACACATGCATGCAGTGTTGTGCAAACACTTAACAGAAGTAGACGGACATGTGTAAATTGTCATGGGATTAATAAATGCCACAAATATAAACTGTCCCATCCACCACACATGCACACGTGCTGCACAGGTGCACATCATCTGATTATTTCTGGTTTTACAGTACTTGCTTCACTGGTCTTATTCCCCTTCGGACAAGTGCTGTTTGATGAACCGTCATTTAATGTGAGTTGTGTGGTGTGTGTTTGTAGGAGTGTGTGTGTGTGTGTGTGTATGGTGGTGTGTGTGTGTGCGTGTGTGTGTGTGCATATTCTGGGGGGATGCGGGGAACATGTAAATATTTAGAACATGTGCGGAGGACTTTTACTCAAAACATTTTCATTATAAATTGATGCAGAAAGATTCATCAGAATGCGGGAAATTACGTGTTTGATGCTCAAATTTTCTGGCAGAGGAACTCCATACTCCTCATGTCATATGTGCCCCCCCCCATGTTAAGACATAACCTATGGCCGTGTTTGTGCATGTGCTTGTGTTACTCTGGGCCCAGTGTTCCCAGTAACAGTGTGCTTTGGACAAAAGAGCACCAGTTGTTTGATCCCATTGATCTCCTCTTGCTGGCTTAGATATGTGAAACGAGCAAGGCATCAGATGTTAAGTTTGCACACACACATGTGTCAGACTTTGTCAGTTATATCAGTTTGCTGGTCTACTGATTGTGTGCTGTATTTTGAATAATAATAATCCTTATCATAATGCTATGCCTTGAGGTGCTGTCGACCCATTAAAAAGAATTTCACTGAGTCCGGGTAATGGATGTCCTTCTTCTGGGCCATGTCCTCCAGCTGCTCCTGTAGAATATCCCGAGGTGTTCCCAAGCCAGATGGGATATGTAGTGCCTCGACTGTGTTCTGGATCAGTTCTTTCTTCCTGATAAGACGTGCCTAGAATTCATCCACAAGGACGCGTCCAGAAGGCATCCTGATCGGATGCTTGAAGCATCTGAACTAGCTCCTTTCCAGTGTCAAAGAGCTGCAGTTCCTCTTCCAGCTCCTTGCCTCGTCCCTGAGGGTGAGCCCCAGACACACTGCGAGGAAAGCTAAATTCAGCCCATTGTATTTCTAAACTCTTTCCAGTAGTCTCCACCCAAAGCTCATGAACATGGTTGGATAAACAAAAACCAGCTGGTGAATAGTTTTAGGTTCAGCTGCACTGATCTCCTCACAGTTCAGTATCTGACCAAAATCTCCCCTTCTGTTCCTGAGATATTCTGTTGATGGCTAAAAAGTATTTGCTTAACATTGTGATGCCATTGTGAAGTTGATCTTTGACTTTTTAGATATAAAATGTTTTTATTTGAACATTTTATTCTATTAGACAATATAGTGAAATGTTTTCAGTAGCAAATGAGTTCTTGAGTTATGGCCAAAATCATGTTATGTAAGGTCATAGTGACCTTGACCTTTGACCACCAAAATCTAATTGGTTTAACCTTGAGTCCATGTGGATGTTTTTGCTAAATCTAAAGAAATTTCCTGAAGGCTTTCTTGAGATATTGCATTCATGAGAATGGGATCGATGTATGACAGACATACGTATGGATGGACATGCATAAAAACTATTTTCAATACAAAAACTTAATAAGTCACCTCATACAGAGCTGTAATGAAGTATTATGATGATGGAAAACTGAGGTCCATTAAAGCAATGACTCGCATGAACCCTGACAGGAGTTAGAACATTTCAGGGGTATTAATATGCAGCTCACCAGCTCCTTGCTAGCAGGCTAATCCCCAAATCTTGCTGATACAGTACCAGAGTCAATGTGATGATGGTTAATCTTACAGATACAGTATGCTGCTGGCCAATTATGAGCCCAGCCTATCCGTACAACTTGGCCCAAAGCTCCAAAATCAAATCTATGTTCTGTGTTTTAACGAGTAAAACTTTAAATAAGTAAACTGTTTGCTCATAGTCCCTAACTACAATTGTTGCCTAAATTTAACTATCAGCTGATCAACTCCAGTTTGGTGGTTTTGTCACGTTTTCTCTCTCATATTACGAGAACATAATGTGCACGTACTCACACACACACAAAGCGACCACAGTGCACACAGAGATGGCTCTCAGGGAAAGCAAACATAACTCTCTGAAGCCACACTCTTGTTAGACAAACACACACATGGCTAACAGTTGATACATCCACTCGTTCCGCTGCCTGTCTCTGTAAACACTCCACGAGACTTAATCAAACCCAAACAGTGTTAAGCCCGTGTCACCCTTTCATCCTCAGACGAGGAAGATGACAGACAGGAAATTCCAATGTATTAATTGTTCTGACTTGCAAAAAAATGCTGGAGGAGGCTTTATTTCTGTCAAAAACATGGGAGGAAGTCATGAGTTCACCTGAAATTGAGCACACACAAAAAAATCAACCCTAAAAAAACCCTCCAAAATATAAATAATATATAGATAAATTAATAATTATAATAATAATACTATAGTATCTATCTATCTATCTATCTATCTATCTATCTATCTATCTATCTATCTATTTATAATTATATATATATATGTATATAATAATTTACTCTGTCTCTCTCTCTTTCCTTTAAAAAAAAAAGATTCTTGCAATTTAGGGGACATCTTTTGCCAAGTTGCTCTCTGCCTTTTTAGTCATGTGTTCAAAAGAAATCAAACCAATTTGACCAGGTTTTTAAATGCAAAACAAAACTGTTTTGTGTTGTTCCAGGATTCAAAGAGTTAATCAATCTTTATCAATAATTATCATATCATTAATACATTTTGTGTTAATGTGCAGGAGCACTGGCAAAGAAGGTAAAATAATAGAATAAGAAAAAAATATAAAGATGGACAAAAGCAAACTGGGCAGGGAGACCAAAGCTGATAATACAGTAAATATCACACTTGAAATGACAGAGAAAAGCCTAACCTAAGCAGTGCAGGGAAAAAGAGTAAGTGGGATTAAGATACAAAGAGTAAAAGAGGAAGGGGATTTAAGAAAGTGGGAGAAGAAAAGGGTGGGAGGGTGATAGTAGCAGAAATGATGGCCACCCATGCGCTCCTCTAATACGAGGCACAAATGGAGCTGCTTTTTATCCCAGCATGCACACACCATCTATAAAGCCCTGTCAAACTGAAGAGGGTAGCTCATTTATGCTGCAAACATACACACAGGCACACGCACACACACACACACACACACACACACGCACACACACACACACACACACACACAGGTAGCAAACTCATTTATGCTTCTGTTTATTACCATTATCACCAGATGAGAGGAAGCGAGCAAGAGCCAGGCTGCGTTTCGCCTCTTGACGGCCATCATCATCGTCTGAGTCTCAGGTGTTTATCAGGCTGTCACTTCCCAGGAGGCCCAGCAGGCATCCCGAAGCCCCTTCTTTCATCGTCCCCTCTCTTTTGCTCACTCTATCTGTTAGACTCCTTTGTTGTTTCTGTCACTTTCTGCATTTGTCTCTCTTCTCTGTTGTGTCATTTTCCTCCTTTCCTTCACATCTTGGTCTCATTTTAAAGCCACCTTCTCTTTTCATTCTTCCTCTCTTTTCTTTTTACTTTCTTCAACTTCTCATTTGGTCACCGTGGTGACAACAGCCCTCTCGCTTTGCTCAAATAGTTGTTTACAGATCTGTTTATTTTGTGGGCTTGCTTGTGTTGTTTCAAAGGGGAAACTGTGCCGTTTAAGCATTTAATGATCTCAGAAACAGTGTTTTTTTTTCCAGTGGTTTAATCACTCCCTTGTGCATTTTTATCACTCAGGTAAAACATCATGGGTCTAATTTAGGTGTTGAGCTTATCAAAATTCTGCTACTAGGCCATTTTGGTGCCCATTATTTTGAAAGGCAATTACCGCGTGTGATAATTACGTTAATGGACAATTAAGAGAGACTAACTTTATCATGGTATAATTGGGGATCGACTGAGCTTTCTACATTGGCAGCTATTAGGGGAAAAGCTTGCGCTTGAGGCGGTACACTGTGGCTTCACTTTATTTGAAACCCTGCTTCAAAGGGTTTGACTGTTTTAAATTACTGATGTATCCATGTACCAGGGTGAAATATAGAAGAAAAGTTTTTGTTTTTGTGAAACTTCTCTTGTTCGTTCAGGCATAATAAAACTTTCTCTGCATTCAGTACATATATATATATATTTTAGTAGCATGAATATTAATTAGAGGTGAAACTCATAAGTTTTAAAAATTGATTGGAAATACTGAATAATTACTAGTTATTAAAATAACGCTGAGCATCATGGTCAACAGACGTTACGTAGGCTAGGCTACTGTAGTACAGCTTCGGTAGACTCACGCACCTGTCCCTGATGAATGTGCACACAGACATTTGAAGAATTTGGACATTAATGCACTCATGAGTGACTTTATCTCATCAACCCCTGAGCGCCAAGCCACTTCTAGAATAACATAAATGAAGCACAAACCCAGCCAAGGTACAGTGTCTGTTCGATTAAGAGCTGTCGCCGTGCAGTTTAACACCATTATTGGACAATTATTTTTCGCTGCTGCAAAAATGTATTTGGCTATGTTGTTTTGTGCTGTGCAAGTTGGCCCTCTGGATTGCTTGAAACTGCGCATTTAGATATGTTCTGGTCTGCTGTGCGCAATGTGTTGATGGCCCCGTTTTTGTTTTTTTTCAATAAGCAGGCGCAAAATAGTTTATAGATTGGCACACTTTTTTTCTGCCTTCAGTGAATATGCCAATGATGATGTGTGTGTTTGTTTGTTTGTCTGTGTGTGCTCGGCAGACGGTTTAAATATTGTGATGTATTTTTGAGGTTAAAATACTGTGTGTTTTGGATATGTGTGCAGTGCTCTGATCGACTTAACCTGTAAAACTATGAGTAATCTGTTCTCGTTCACTGTGTGCAACGGAGTGTGGTGACATATGTTTGATCCATATTGCAGTAGCGCACGTTATAATAGAAGGTAACAATATAAAGGGATTTTTCACAATTTATGCCTTTAGAAAAAGCGATTGATAGTACTAAAGAGGATCATCCTGTTGATTGTATTCACGCACAAAATGCAGCTCTTATCACAGCACCCCTAACTAGAAACGTCTTCCTGTGGCCCTGGTTCTATATGTAGATATCTTATCTGGAAAAAGAAAATCCAAGATTAATGCAAATATAAATGCATGCACAATAGTCATGTTTGCAGTGTGATCAGATCTTAAGAGTGACTTGCTTTTTTGTACATCAACTTATAATTGCATTAAGAGAAGAATAGTAATAGTGAGAACTCTTACAAATATCAGATTTAAGAACAAAGGCCTGTGGATGGGTTGTCATCATCTAGATATAGATCATATATATTAATACCAGGCACAAAAAGGCAGATGGGATCAAGGACAAGCCAACAAGGAAAATAGAGCGTTTTTTGCTCTTTTATTTCTAATGCAGCACATTTTAGTGAGAAACTGTTGCTGGCTTGACAACTGTGTTTGGGACTAGACTGGAGTTTAGAAAGAGAGATTGGAGCATGTGCAGTTGGTGTGTTGTTCTTTCTATGGCCACAGTTAACAAACAAACACAAAAAAAGGGCGGCATGGGGACGTTCGTATAGGGTCAGTGCTGATCCTTGCAGACATGGATGGATGATGAAATTTATGACACACAGATCAAAGCAGAACCTCGTGGACACACAGATGTGGATGCTTTGAATTGGCCTTTATAGGTGTGTACCTACCGCAGCACTCAGATGAGCTTGGGGCTTTATAAAAAGGTAACGACCAGGTTCCTCCCAAATATAGGGAGGCGAAATGCCAAACAGGAGTAAATCTGGTAGAGCCCGACAGGTATATTGGTGAGCCAATTTTATGGGCCAACATTGTCCTCTCACATATAGATCTGTATTGGCCTACATGTTGTCTGATATACACCAAGATGATTTTTTTTCCTTTACAGAACATATTCTAGAAAAAGATGCGTAGTAGCCATAGATAGATAGATAGACAGACATAGATATAGATGGATAGAATATCATCCAACAATACTGGAATTTTTTACTCCCTAATATCAGTATCAGCCCTAAAAATCCAGTATCTGTTGGGTTCTAAAATCTTGGGCTGGCTTTTCACTAGCGAGAGTTCTTACAGTAACAGACAGTCTTGCAAATGATACCTTTTATATAAAAACATAAAGAGATAAAGTGTCGACGGCTCCACAATTCTAATTGTACCTTAAAAAACTTGAAACTGATTTCATATAAATTGTACATGTGCAGATTTGGGTTGGGGTATTCCTCCTCTTGGGCAATGTTGTTATTCTCGGGCTTTCCTATAGTCCCTCTGGTTCTTTGTGTTTCATTAAATGTCGCACACTCTCTCTGGTGGTCTGTTTCTTCATGTTTCTGACCCTTCCGACTCTCTCTCTTTACCTTCAAATCACCTTTCCTTCAATTGTTCCACTATTAATCTCCTTCTCTCACGCCATCAAATTCCCATCTCTGCCTTTTTAATTTTAATGCCTCAACCTCTCCCTCCTCTCTCTTTTACCTCCTCTCACCCTCACCCTTTCCTGCTCCTTCATTGTTCTTTCTTTCTCTCCTCCCCTTCTTTTCTTCACTCTCTTGAGCTGCTGGGTTTCAGGTGAAGTTAAATTCCTTCTGTCACCCCTCCTTCTGCCTTTCTTTTGCTCTCCTTTCTCACTCCTGCCTTTTTCTAATTCATTTACTTTTTTTCATTCCCATTGTGTCTCAAAAAGGTATGCGGTTGATCTCATCTTCATCTCATCTTCTGTTTTAGCCTTTCTACATCCTGCAATCCATCTCCTCTAATCCTCTTCCTTTACGCCTCCATCTGTTCTCCCTCCGTGTTTCCTTTCTCGCTTCCGTCTCTGTGGGTCCCAAGGAGCCCATGTGGGGAAGAAGTATTTGCTGGCAGTGTCTCTACTTTGCGTATTCCTCCACTCTTTCCTTCACACTCTCCCCAGTCCCAGAGGTTTCACATTCTCGTCTCCCTCTTTCCTTCTCCATCCCCCTGTCTCTTTCCCTCCCCTAACCGTCCTCTCCCCTTCCCCTTCCCCTCTACTCTCCTTCCCTCTTCGTTCCCCGCGCTCCCATGGGTGCAGGTGGTAGAGGATGACGCTTCGCTTTGATTGCTGCATGGCTGCAGGCATTCCCGGGGCAGAGTAGCTGTGGAGCTTCAGTATGCTGGATGTAGTGGTAAATAATCCCGACTGGGGAGAGAGGAACAGAGAGACACTCTGGAGGGGAAGAAGGAAGGAAGGGAGTGGATATGTGCATGGGTGGGAATTTTGTGTATGTGTTAGTGTGTGTGTGTGTGTGTGTGTGTGTGTGTGTGTGTGTGTGTGTGTTTGAGAAGACGGGGTTTGAAGGGAAGTGCTATCACCAGTCTGCTTTTGGGATGGATTTATGGCCACATATCAGTGGAAGAAATTGAGTTACATCACACACCACTTATACACCTGATGAATATAGTCACAAAGATTATCTAATAATCTGCATTAAGTGACAGTCCTGACTTTCATTTACTTTGACTGAAGCATATGTGGACGTTTTTATTAAATATTACAGCATGTATATGTACAGTATACGCAGTATGGTAAAGAATGTAGGCTCGGAAATGGTAATGAATTTTTATTCAAAATGTGACATTGTCATGCTGATTTACATTCACGCTGCTGCTGTTTGCGACCTACAAACAAATGTTTTATTCATCACTGACTCGCGAGCAAAGTCATCCCAACGCTAATCAAGTGACAGAGAAGAAAAGACTTTAAGGTGACAAAATTTCTACTAGTTTAAAATAATATTCACAGGGTGCCTTTTAGGAAGTGTTTGAGCTTTTTTAATGAGACACAATGTTTGGAGTTTAGAAGTATAAGTGAGTGTCCTTTCAGTTGCGGGGTTACCTTTACGGTTTAAATTAAGAAAGAATGGGAGATGTTAGGAATATATTAGCATCAACACAGCTCTAAGTCATTTCTTTTGTTACTGTGGGTAAACAGCTAGCTTAATGTAAGCCCCCGAGAGCACACAGCACTCCTGAAGACCCATCTTCATAATTAAGGGGGGAACAAACACACCCTTCAATTCTACACTAAACTAAATGATTTTGAAATGTACTCACCCTCACTTCAGAGCACAGTTTCAGATGTTTTCAGTCTATTGAAATGCAATACTCACTGCAGTACATTGAGGCAGGAATGTGTATGCCTCAGCAAGGGGTGGAACAACACAGTCTGTTGGTTATTTTACCATAACTCATGGGCTATTTGAATATTGATTTTAAAATTTGAACAGCATATGTTACTGTATTAAGGTTTTTTCATAAAGTGTATGGAAACAAAGGTGTTTCAAATGTGTGAATTCAATTACTTCCTCTGATCCATCATGACAACATCATCATGTCAAGTCCAAGTGCAAGGGTGGGGGTTAGCTAAATTTGGGGAGATACTGCCCGTAATGGGAGCTCATCATGGATGTATAAAGAGAACAGAGCTGTTCAAAAGCTCAAAAAGTGTCAGCAGGCTAAGAAAATCCAGGAAATTGTAAGGTAATGCTGGCAACGTCTCACCTAATAACCCCCACGTTTGGTGGCGCAATGGCTGTTGGAAATGGGCAAATGTCAAGCTAAAAAAACATCTGGTTTTGTTGGTACAACTGCCACTGGAGATGCTGCTGATGTCTTACAAGAAAACTGCCAGTTTTCTTGTTTGTTGGTCTTGAATTAACGACATGGTTTCCAGCTGTTAGCAGTTTTCGCATAAGACCTTGTACTTAGATAGTCATGTGTGCACATTTATACTGTGCGGCACCCCACAGTGAAAATATCTTTCCACGCCTATGCTGCAATGTGTCACATTGATTTTTTGGTTGTTCCAATTACTCCTCCTGTCCATACTGTAAAGTGATACTTTTCTGATCTAAGAAAGTTGGGACAAAATCCACGGTCATTATTCTGAGCTAAAATGCATTATTGAGTTCAGTATTTTCCAAAGTTACAGTGTTTTTATGGCAAAAATATTCTATTATAACAAGAATACTTGTGATTGTCAGAATGAAGATACTACCACTACCACTCAGTTCAGCAACACTGAAGTCTCATAACTCTCGAGTCTCTAAACCTACATATGGCATGTGAGTATCGCATCTATCTCTGAACAAACCACCCAACCCTTACCTCGATAGTCCAGAATGTAATGGTAGAGTAAAGCTCTTTGTTCCCAAATGCGAGATGAGTGAGAAATGTTTGTCACCGCACAATTAATACAAGTACACACACACACACGCACGCACGCACCACGCACACACACACACATGCACACACACACACACACACACACACACACACACACACACACACACACACACACACACTTGCCCTGTTCTCAAAACAGATTCCAAAAAAATACATTTACCTCTTTCCCCTTTTCAACTGTAGAGAAAGTTCATTTACACCACACACATTTCTACCCAAAACACACACACACACACACACACACACACACACACACACACAAATTACACAAAAGAACTGACGATGGAGATAAATAATACAGGCAGCAGTCACAATATTAATATTTAAAACGTTATCTTTGTGTTAGGCTTTTCCATTCTTAAATACTTAATATTATGACCCCGTTAATTTGGCAACAAGCTTTCTGAGAGTAATATCTTTTATTATGCATCATTTTAGGCCCCAGAAGAAGAAACAAACATTTTAATTGGAATACAAAAGTTGTAATGTGAGTACAATTAGGATTAAAGGTGCAATTACATTTTGAACTTTAAAAAGATGCTGTGAAAAGTGATCCTGGCTTTTCTAAAAGTGGGAATATCTTGGTTGTGCTTTAGAGAAAGTATTCACTAAAGAGCCTTTCGATTATAAACCAAAGATCCTCTACAGTCTTCTACAATGTACTGGCATAAACAGACGAAGGAATGAGGGGGAATAATATATTAACATACATGAATATCAAAAAACTCCCTTGCAACTCGGTCTGTGGCTTCAAAAGTACCAAAATTAGATGTGATACAAGATAAAATCCATAATAATCCCTGATCGTTATATTTTGTGTATGTGCTATATGCTGATTTTGCTATAATCTGTACATATTGGCTTAAATATCACAGTACAGGAGGCTTAATCTTTTTTGCTTGGAAGAATAAACGACACAGCTCACTCCACAGCTCTGTTGCTCAATCAGTACAGGGGATCAGACGAGGGTTTTCAAGAGGATTTTCAAGAGCAAAACAAACTGCCAGCTCCATCTTCCGCTGAATTTGTTGGAGCTGTTTAGGTGAAAAGGGAGTTCATTGGTCCCTCTCAATCTAACAACAACAACGAAAAAAAACCCTCCAGTTCTGGCATCCCTGAACAAGTCTGCGAGATTCAACTTTCACAAGAATCAAAGATTATGCCTTTGTAAGGATTTTTCCGTTTTTATTAGATGAGGACAAATTTGTTGACTTTTGAGTGATGACTGACATCAGGGTTACTAAAAAATCAAAAATACAGCTTCAAGCATGTTCCTTGACATTTTGAACCTCAGTCTGTAATATTTCATCGCAAACAGTTGTCACAAGGTGGGAGAGAAGTGTCTGTTTAAGCACTTCAGCTCGCTGCACTAAGTTGCTTTCAAGGATAGCTAATAATGTTACACATTTTTAAGGTCAATATTATTAGGTCAACTTGTGAAAAGGTTCTTCTCATATTGTGAAATATTGTATCTAAAGAAAATTTAACCCAACAGGTGCTGTAGTTATTTGACAAACTGCAGAATTGTTGATTTTGACATGCGTGCTGACCTGATACCACTGTCATGTGGTCACAATTTCTGTTGTCATTATCCTCCATAAAGTGTTGAGGGGTACTTTTTCCTCATCCTTTTACTTCCCCTATATATTTTGTGTAATATGTTTGTGATTTTTTCAAAGTTTTGTTTTGGATAAGGATTTAATGAGTGTTTGGAATAGTCAGCTCACAGAACAGTAGAGATACGTAAGGTTGTGAAGATGACACATGTGCAGATGTTATCATGGCACCACATCTCCATTTGTCTCAGCACATCTGTGATTACTTCACTATAAAGTCAAGCTGAACAAAATGCATCTAAATGCCAATAATACCTACAGCAGGCTAACTGTTGCTATGCACAGTGTAAACAACCCATCAACTTTCAGAGGTTACCTTGTATTCTTGAGGTGATTCCCTTTATACTGCAGATTTATTGCATATATTAGTGTTGGAACAATCACGCAGTGTTGACTAATCAGAATAATTTGTCTTTAATTGTTCTGTAATACTTTTTCTCTCAGTTTTGCTCAAGGTGTCTATTCAATTGAGCTTTTTTCCAGACAGAAAATAACCCTCCCTGAATGCACTGAACACAGTGATTCATATACAGGCCAGATTAGACGAGTCCTGAAATCTCCTATTAATTATTAAGCAGTGTGAAGGGCAAATACCATTAAAGGTTTTAATGGTATAAAAATAAATCATTCTGTTTCTGATCAGATGTAACATTCATTAATTAAACAACAGCAGTTGAACAGTTCAACCAGTGAGTGATTTATACTGTCAGATATTCCTAAATCTTGGAATATAAAGGATTTTAGGACATACTAGTGACATAATAGTATTGGGTATTTAACAAGAACAATGCAAAAAGAAAAAATGCAAAAAAGAAAAAGAAAGAAAAGAAAACCTCAACAACATCAACATAATTTTGTTTAACATGTTTTTTGTGACTTGGCATTCGAAAAAAAGAAAGAAAGACCAAAGAAATTACCAAAAATCTGTATCCTCTCCTCCTTGGAATCCAACAAAAGAATAATCTCACTCCAGATTCACTCCAGGAAAAAGACAAATGTTCAGTGAAGAGGCAAAGCATTACTCCTGCCTCTAGTTTATTAAAACCTTGATGCCTCAGATCTCTTGCCGTGGCAATAATTGGCACTACACATCATCCTCATCCCCTTTGCACCAGTACTCCACAAGCTGTTCAAAGGAGCCACAAGTGAACAGACGGGTCATCTGATGAGCCGCTGCTAGCATCTCATCAGCTCACACAAACATAAATTCTGCATCGTTGGAGGCACAAAAAGCTTACTGGGAACAACACCAGAGGCTTCTCTACTCCCTGTTTCTTCCATCTCTCTGCTGTCTTTTCATTGTGACTGAGAAACCTAGCAACTGTTTGGAGGCATCCTTCTACTCCCTGCTGACCCCTGCATTTCCCCAGGCTGATTTTTTTGGTCATCACCTCTCCCCCCGTCTATATACACCTTTACTATGTCTGCCTCTTTTTCACTGTGTTTCTTGGTACTGTTTCTGTTTTTGTTGTTATGTTTGTGGAATTCTCTAGCTGAGGTGTACGATAGGATTGGCTAAACAGTTTGATTACAAATGATTATGTTTGGGTTTTGATATGGTGCAGTGTCAGCAATAATGCAGGCACTCTGCCAGGTAAAGAAAGAGCTAAGACAGAAGGCAAAACTTTTGATTTACGGGTACATCTACGTCCAAACCCCTTACCTATGGTCGTGAGCTTTGGGTAGTAACCAAAAGAGCGAGATCTGAGTTTGATGAATGAGTTTCCTCTGTAGGGTGGCTGAGCTCAGCCTTAGAGATAGGGTGTGGAGCTCAGTCATCCAGACGGGGCGCGAAATAGAGCCGCTGCTCTTTTATGTCTAAAGGGGCCAGTTCAGATGGTTCAGGCATCTGATGAGGATGCCACATGGGCACATCCTGTTAGTGGTTCTTTTGGGCATGTGCAACTGGTAGGGGGCCACAGGGCACACCCAGAACACACTGGAGGGATTATATATCTCATCTGGTCCGGGAATGCCTCGGGGTCCCCCAGGAGGAGCTGGAAAGTGTTTCCTGGGAAAGGGACATCTGAAGTACTTTGCTCATTCTGCTGGGCTTGCAGCCCAGCCCTGGATAAGTGGATGAAAATAGATGGATAGATGGATATAAGGTCTCAATCAGGGTTTGTCTGTTATCACCTCCATCCTTCCTCCACAGTTAACTTGTGGGATCAAACACAAGAGGCCATAATGAGAATCAAACAGTTAATTTGATAGATGTTGACATCTTGTTGATCTTGATTCCTGATTGTAAATTTCTTGAATGTGGGTGTGGAAAATTGGCTTAACTGGTAACATTTGACTTGAAGTACAACAATACGACAATACGAATGCCTTCCAGAAAAGACCGTTTGTGCACCATCTCTGCATTTCATTACGTTACAGCATATTATCTGCATGGGTTTTGCATGTCTGCTTCTTCCACCTCATGATGTGAATGGATTACTTTAAATTGCACATGTACATCTACACATAGGCTATATCATGTTCTTCAGTCTCAAAACCAAGGCTTAACTGTGAAGCAGTACATCCACATGATATTGCTTTGCTGCAACTACCTGCTCTCTCAGTCTGCATTTGTGCCATTCTGCTCTGTATTCTGCATCTGTACTCTCCCCTCTACTGCTGTCACAAGCCATTTTCCCCATAGGAACTATTAATGTGTGAATGTTATTGTCCTGGCTTCTGTTCAGCTCATCCACTCACAGCTGCCTGTGCCACCTGATGATCAAGAAATCTGCAAACAGTACTTTTACAGGCAATCGTAAAAGTAGTACATTTATCATACCTAGGGCAGTGCTAATCTCGGATACATGTGATTGCTGCGATATAAAGTTGATGAATACATGCAGGTTCACTCTTTCTTGAGTGTAGCAGAGCCAAACATGACTTCAGTAGCCTATATCACACTACTGCATAACTCAATGTAATGTCTTATGGCTGAAAAGTGTTCTGATGCAGTATATCAGGCTACATTGCAGTGAAATGGCTTCTAAGGGACTACAGAGTGCAGAAATTGCCTGACTGTTAGAATAGTTTCCTCTATAAGAGTAGAATTACTCTATGCAGTGGTAGAGGCGCATGGTTGTTTTTTCTAGCTTTTTTCGAAGGACAGCAGTTAATGATGTGCTGACCAGGGCTCCAATCACCTATTTAACGTTTGGGGCCTGTTTTCAATCAACAGCTCCAGTATCTCAGCCGTCCAGGGGGGTTCTAGTGGGAGTTTTAGACATTCAGCAGCTAAATGGACCATTTTAGAGTTTTTACCATTTATTTCAGTTTTACCATTTATTATAATTGCTGCTCAGGTACTGACAAGTGACATAATTATGGGCTTCTGATTTTAACAGGGCCAAGCTTTTGTGACTATATCCTACATCAAATAAAGAAGAGGACTGCAACAAGCCTAGCTGTACACCTGAACTTTAAAAATCCATTTCTCCTCTCCAGATAAATCAGAGAAATACCTATTTTGTCATTACATACATGTTCCTTCTGGTACTTTAAAACTGAACTTGTGGTCATTGGCTTCATTTGCCACAAACTCTGGCCCAACAAAATCAACAGCTCCTTCATTTGCAATGTGAGACACGTTCAACTTCACATGATGAGATGAGGGATTTCAGTTTGGTGGTCCAATTACACAAGAGAGCTTTGTTACACTGTATCCCAGTGTCATTAACGTTAATCAGCAATTGACCTTTTACACCATGGGCATCATCTGCAGGAATTCAGCCTCGGATTTCTGCTGTTTTTGCATGTAATTTATGGTTCTTTTGCAAGAGTGTAGATCACTCTTGGCATATTTTGGGTCATCTAATTTAGAAAATGGGATTCCATTGCAATAAAAAGAATACATAAAAATTAAGTAATACACTGACCAGGCCTCAGTCTTATAAAATAAAATTCAAACAAACAAACAAACAAACAAAAAAACAAGTAAGCATCATGTCTGTGAGATGCTATTATCTGCATTGTTTGCTCCATTAGCTGTAAAATAATCCTAAAGATACCCTTTCAAGATGAGTTCATTCTTTGCATTTTAAAAAAGGTCAGAAAGTCTCTTCAGGTCTTAAAAATGAATTTGCAGGCTGCATGAGATGGAAGGCATCAGGATAAAATGCTTGATAAAAGGAACTTTTCAGTACTTTTGTGCGACTGTCTAAAGATGGTTCAATGTTATCAAACCCCATTCGTGTGGACAACCTCATTCATCTGCTACATAAACCTGTATGACTCAGGTCAAATGATATTAGGTTTACATAATGTAATGACACATTCAAAATGTCCCTTTTCTGCGCAGCAGTTGGATTTTGTTTGGCAATTATTGGTAAAAGCTTTAAAAAAAATACACACACACATAAACAATTAGCAGCTGTGAACATATGAGAATGTAAACTCAATCACACAGTCACTCTGCCGGCTGGTCTGTTCCTCTTCCTTGTAAAGGTATTCTGTCAAACGGTTTGTCCTGAAACAAGCCACCAAAGAGAATGAAACGTGATGATGTTCGATTTTTACTTTGTCTAACAACTGGCTCAACGTCATAATAGCTGCTCTGATTCTGACCAGGACACAGACCCAAACATAAAATTACATAAAAACTGGGCCCTGAAGGCAATTTGATCGAAAATGGACTTTTTACGGCATAATGTGGCTTTATTGTCGTGAGCTGCCATTAATTTTCATTGCCAACAACCATTTGAAGGCACTTTAGTTTTCGAATTTAACATGCCAGTGGCCCGGCTGGTTTGGTTGAGCAGGGTGTGTGCAACTCATAAGAGAATTGACCATTTTGAGCTGCCCAGTCATTAATTTAGCGTAGTGACTTGCTCTTGGTCTGGTGAATTGTGAATGAGAGATTTAACAAATCATATGAAGGAAATTGTCCTGTCATGCTGGAGCGCTGTTACTGTGAGTGAGCAATCAAGCTTGGTAGAACTAGCAGATTCTCAAGTGCATTAAAAAACAAAACAAAAAAAGCCTCATAAATTTACTCTGTTAATCTTTTACAAAGCAAATTAAAGACAGACAATTCTGAAAAATTAGTGAAATTTTCCTCTTCCATCTTTGTGCATAGTGAGGCCTGTTGCTGTAAAGCTGAAAGCTGAGACAGAAGGATTTATGAGGCTGCAGCGAGCTGTAGAGTTGCTTTATTAGCTGGCAGCCATCTTTTGTGGGCAGGTGCTCGGCCGTGTTTTTACTGCCATTGCTCTCCTCCTCCTGCTCCTCCTCTGCCATCCCTCCCTCATCAGTCTGGCAAACCCTTGAGTCCTTGTCAAGGACAATGGTTAGTCTCTCTTATTGTGTGTATACATGCACACAAAACGGCAAAAGATGCTTTCTGATTGACAAAGTCAGGCTAAATGCAACCTGTTTCTCATCAAGATGCACAAGTTGTTGAGGCACAGATTTTGTGCTTGCAATTACAACATGACTGGACTTCTGTTTTTGGTCTTACACAAGACTAAGACATTAAGTAAAAACCTCATATTTTTCAACCCATTTGCTTGAACAGAACATTGACAGTTCTACAAAACTCCTAATTTTCAGAGACATAGGATATGGTTAAGGTTAGGCAACATATTTTATAAAGTAACAGTAAAACCGTCCTCATAATGTGAGCTCAACATTGTTTCTCTCTGTACAGTTTGAACTCTCTGCCGCCCCAAATACTTACAGTGGGCGGGAGTTCTCGCTTTTACAGACAACGTTTTTAACTGACGTCAAAAATGTCGTCAGTTAGTGGGTAACAGTCAAAAAAATATATTTACCACGTACATGACTTGTACCTTGCCAATAAAAATCCCCATAAAGGTTTTTTTGTGATACACTGGCATTGCCAGCATACTTGGCATCTCTCATTCAGCAGCCTGCTGCCTTTGGACTGCTGGATACCAGCTGGCAACATGCTTATCTGTCTGAAGCATTGTGAACACTTACCTGCATGACTGTGATCCCCATCTTTGCAGGTTCTCGTATCTGCTCCTCAGTCAGTGCAATCAGTGGCAAAACAACGAGCATTGAATTTGTACGGAAGAACATCTTCTTCATCACCAACAGAGCCAGATAGTAAATCAAGCTTTTGCCAAATCCAGTCAGAAAAAATGGCAGTCTTTCCTCAGTCTTTTCCTCTGAGAAACTCTGCAAGTGCAGTCTCTTGTCCTTGTTGATTGTTGTTCTTGACTCAATTACTGAATTAACTTTACTTATTGTTATCTTTACTCTATTAATGTTACAGTTGGTGCTTCTTCTGTGTGAGCTGCCATTGCTGTTTTGCAAGCAGTGGCCAGCATGCTACGTCTTCAACTATAATACAGTCCCTGATTGATTGCTTATGTTGTCGACTATAGAGCTGCCCCTGATTTGCCTGAAAGGATTGTAATTTTTGGAAGGTGTTTGGGTGACAGACAGTCCAGACTGATACATGGAGTTAAACATGTTGAACTCACTTGGTCTTGCAAGGCTATCAGGGGTTGGAGTGTAAATGCTCATTGTTGCCTGAGACCATTAACTTCTTCAAGCCTCAGATGGTTCCCTAGCAATCCTCAAACCAAAATCCCTAACAAAGCAAGTAGGTCTTTTCCCAAGGTGTCATATTATTCCTGTAACCAGTAGGGGTGTAACGGTACACAAAAATCTCAGTTCGGTACGTACCTCGGTTTTGAGGTCACGGTTCGGTTCATTTTCGGTACAGTAAGAAAACAAAATGCAAAATATAAATGTGCTAGTTGTTTATTACACACTTTTGTGCTTTTAACAATAGGAACATTAGCCTATACAAAGCTAGAATTCTGCTCAAAAATATAAATACAATATTCTGAAATGTAGATATTTTGAAAAACAAAATAAAAATAAATAACATTGGCTCAGACTGTTTAAATGCGCTGGGGAGCTGTGTTTGTACTTCGCTCGTCTTTCTCTTCCCTGTTTATATTTCACCGGGAAGCTGAAGTGTTCCCAAACGGGAGACCTTAATGTCGCGGGAGGGTCCTCAAGCTCTGGCTTATTGCCAATGCTAGCGGCATCAGCATTAGCCATGACGTACACTACAACTGCTGTTTGTTGTGTCTCGGTGTGCGCAACTGCGCATGTGCGGCTACAGCATGCTGTGCTCCACAACGTGCAGTCCTCTACTTAATATGTCCGTGGAAACTCGCTCGCACGCCTCTGTTCAACCGAAAGCACCCTTCTGCATCAAACGGTTCAATACAAATACATGTACCGTTACACCCCTAGTAACCAGAGATTTTCATTTGAACTACTATTTGATGCGCTGCCGATGTACTGTTATTATTATAGACGGCCAACATAGCTGCCGTCTATAGCAGCCTAGAGAAACAGATCTAATTCTGTTTTTTAGTTTGGGTCAGTTGAGGCAATCCTAATTCAAAATGCCGATGTAATGATATCGTCACAACTCAATCTCAAATGGCTCAGCATTGGAATTCTGAATTTCAAATCATGCATTTTATTTAATGCCCTTAGAAAGGTGTACATAAAATTGTCTTGAAGCGCCGTTCACTTAATTAAGGGGACACTTTAAAAAGGAAATTAACATGAGCTGAACTGTAAATAGTAAATCACAGAGCTAAAACTTTATACGCGGAGAAGGAGTAAGGACACTCATCATCCTATTAGTTTATTGCCTTATCTGTAGGGTAATTTAAACCAATTGCTTCAGGTCCGACGTTGTCACCCTCTGTGAGGAGGTTGTGCTTGCCAAATGAGGTGGTAGGTGCTACAGTACACTCTCAATTGTCTGTGGACAAGCAGCAATATAAGAATTACCACTCCTCTTGGTGGGTCAGCGTCTCAGTCGAAGTTAGTTGAAGTGTTTATGGTCCCAAAGAGACTTTGCCTTGCACACCTAATGAGCGCATAGAATAATGAACACGGTTCAATAACAAGTAGCAAGAAAAGTGAGAAACCTCACCATTTTTAATGATGCTATGGTTGCACTTGACACATTTTCCATTCCTTTCTATTTAAACAGATTTATGGATGGCAATGTATATCACTAATGAGGAGTGGGAGAGGGAGAGACAATGGAGATTGACTTTGGCATTTGATATTCTTTAATGAACAGCATTGTCGTTAATGAAACCTCACACAAACACAACACAGTCAAAATATTATTTACAGTGCAGGCAGGGCCAGTCGATATCTTAGTACTATTTGTCAGACCTTTTTCCCCAGCAGTGATGTATCATTTGTTTTTGCAAATTTTTCACCACATACCATCTGCTGCCCCACCAGACATAGACACCAACAGAAATCCACCATTAAGTTGTACTTTGGGGCTTTGATAGAGTGGAGGTTTGTGCATTGATCACAAGGACCAACACATGAAATAACCTTGAAATTATGAAAAAGTGACATCCCACAGCCTTCTACAGCAAGTGGACATTGCTCACTTTGCAGTTCATATCTAGCTTCAGAGACCGTCCTGTATGCGACCACCATGTGGCATCCTCTTAGGCTGAAAAATTAGGACAATTCGAAAGTGCCAAAAACTGCAGTTCACTGAATCGTCACTTGAGCCTGGCTCCAAAACAGCGAAACCCCATAGACCCCTATGTTAAAAATCCCAACTTTACAGTAAAAACAAACATGTTTACAGCCTGGTACAAAAAACAGTTTTGGTCTCTATAGCTAAGTTCAGCATTTATGCCAACTATCTGGGGGCCTGAATTTTTATTCTACTGACTTGTTTACAATTTATTAAAGCCCAAAGTAATGCATATTTGAGTCTTTTGAACACAGGCTATCTACAAGGCATCGCTACGGTCTTTGAGTCCGATCAGGGATCATCAGTCAGATTCAACCTTGCTCCTTTACAGCTTCTCCCTCTCCTAACTTATGTCTCAGCACTCTGGGCTTCAAAATAGCTGTCCACAGACCAGTGGGTAATGCTACGGTAGCCATATCCATTATTTAATACAGTCTCTAGTGAAGACCTGTTACTTAGCTCTCATGATATGGCCTAGAGCTCTGGGAAGGCAAAGTCAGTTCACCATAAGTTTAGCATATTTTATCAAAGAACTGCAAGAACGAACCTCCATGTACATGAAAAAAATTGTATTTACAACAGCATGCATGTTACGGTTTCAGTAAGTTAAATGGTTGAGGTGGTTCGTCATTACTTGGCCCTCAAGTTCGGTTGTGCACCTTGTGCTAAGTAGTCCAACACCTTTCATATCACATTGTGCAAAAACAGAGCATTCAGACACACCTTGGCATGCAAAAGCCACCCCTGCTGTGGCACTGCAAGACAGAAGCACTCACTTTGATCCTGCTGATCAACAAAGAACTAATAGCCTTTAACAAAGAATTCACAAACAGCCTTTTGATGGACAGAATACACAAAACAACCACAGAAAACTACTCTCACAGAGAAGCCTCCTGCAGCTTGGCACACAAAAGGCAGTGTGCAGTTATGATGGCTTAAAGATAATTTCTATAAACGGCAATTCCTCCTTTGGAGGTACAACAAGAGGACATTTTTTAAAATAGAGGTCAGAATATCAGTGATTTGAGGTTTCAAGACATTTTCTTTGCATAATGAGAGGAATTGTAGTGGTTAGATGTGGGTGAGACAATTTAAATCCAGCCAAGTTTCCTTTCCTGTCTACAAAGTACCTTAAAGTACCTTGCTGGGCCAGTATGAGAACCTACTGAGACACGACAAGACTTCTTGCGTTACCTTCCCCTGTCTGGTCCTTGTAAACCATGCAAGGATGTGTTGGCCAAATGGGCCCCATCGGCTGTCTCTGGGGGGTCAGTTTGCTAAGTAGTAAACCTGTGTTCTGTCAGGTGTCATTAACGTCCAGCGGGACTGTGAGGGGACCTGTCACGGTTAGGAGTAATGGATGTCTTCTCCACTGATTGCTAGCAGGGATGGAGTCAGCACAACCAGCAAATTAGAAGTGACATCTTGATGGAAGCAAAGCAGGAGGCACAGCTGGTCACACAAGTTAGATGGAGGAAGGGGAAGCTCGGAAAGTAGAGGAGAGGAGATAAAAGGAGAACAGAGGTGGATGCAAACACAGGCAGAGTACATCAGAGACTTTTTCAAAGGATTGTTGAATAGTGTAGATACTATGCTGTTTTAATATTTGCTCTTTTAAATAAGTGATAGCTTGAGCAGTGACACCAGAGGACTGCTTGGTAAATCTCCTCTGCTCTACTTGAGAAGCTTGGGTCGAGTGTTTTGCTCTGGGTTGCCTTGAAAGTTGCCTTTAAATGGATGATCGGCAAACATAATGAAACTGTGACAGAATACGTGTCACCCTTGAGATGATGGGTTTGTTGTGACGCTCTTGTGACAACCCACAGACATGAGAAATATCTTTATTCTAACAGGTTCATTACACATCATCATCACTGTTGGAGGGCAGCAAAAGCGCTGCAGTGGGCAAAGGATTACTGTAGCGTCACTGCATCAACAACAAACAACCAAGCCACGATCACAGCAACATCCTCAATCACTTCAGGCTATGTAATAACACACAGAGCTAACAACATCAAGGGAATCAGTCTGTGTCACTCAGCAGCCTCGGGGCGAGATGAGCACAGGAGCTGACATTATGAAATGGATTAGATTTGAGACCAATTAAAAATGAATTGCTCGAAATGAGCGCTGACCCTTGCCGAATTGGATGCCGGTGATCTCATTAGGCTGGTCTCTCACTCAGTGCGAGCCAGCAGCTGGAGAACAGGCCTGCTTGACACACTGTCAGAGGGGGAGAAAACCCAAAGGGCTGCTGCCTGCAATGGGCTGAGAATCATGTCTCCTCAAGACATGTGGCATGTGTGAGACATACTGTGTGTGTTTGTGGGGGTTTTTTGTGTGTGTGTGTGTGTGTCTGTGTCGATTGTACTTGGGTGACTGTGCACTACTGTGTGCATCTTAAAACATTTTTTTAACCTAAATTAACTAAATAATAAAGCGTAATTTGAATGTGAACCAAACATTAAATAATAATAATTTTACAGTTGGGAAATATAAGGCAGAATTGCATTTAGCTTTACTGCACTTTTTTAAATTTTAGTTTTCTTATTGGAGGTTTGAGGTTGGTCTGAGTCTACCATAAAAATGGTCTGAAATAGCATGTTTCTCTTACTTTTAAAGGAAGTAGTGGACTGTACAGGAGAAGGTTCAAAAGTCAATTAAGTGTTTATGGTAAAAAGATAGAAAGAACTGGCAAAAATCACTAAAAGCTCACTTGGCCTTTTAGAATGCATTTCTTAGACACTCCATTCAATGCAGCCCATTCTGACAAAAAAAACAAAAAAGAAACAAACAAACAAAAAACTCAACTACTGAGGTCATTTTACAACTCACACTTAAGTTCATTGTAAGATGATACCCTCTTGTGGGCATAGTAATAATCCCAGGTGCAGAGAAAGAAGTGATGTGACATATTATCAAAGGCGATAAAGTATGCATAATATTGTACTCTGGTAGGGTGGGCAGAAGTGGTGGTGGATGGGTCAAACAAGCACAGGACTTACACCCAGGAGGGCAGTGTTCATGTCCCGCAGTCAATGTTGAATTCTTTTGATAACAACTTAACCAAGTATGCTTGTATGTTTTCTATGCTAGGGTGATGTATAAGATGTGTTGTATGTGACGCCTGTCATGTAACATACCTATCATTGAATGATTATTCCTGCAAAAAGTCAGATGCAGATGATGTATACATATCTGAATGCTGTGTTCATATTTTTTTTTACAGCTCTTGAGTGCTTTAAAAGCAGGTATGCTTTCACTTAGCTATATGTATGTGCATTATCACTTTGCTCATACTCAATACAATACAAAAATACAATAGCATTTATTTATTTATTTTAAAAAGAGTCACATTATGATGAATGAAGCACATTGTTATGCGCATTTTACAATAAAAACTTTGCAAGGTGCTTTGAAACAACGTACATCCGATTGTGACGTACATATAAACTTAAAACACACATATTTCCAACAATAAAAACACAACTATTTACTGTATTAGAGGACTGTGTCCCAGGGTCTTCTCGGTAAATTTGTGTCCTCATCTCCATCACCACAGCCACTCCTCTCCCATATACTCAGTCCAAGTCGTGAGCAATTAGCCGCTTGCCATCTCGGCAGACTGTGTTTTGATTGGTCATTAAGCGTCTGAGGCCTTCATTAGTGACAGTGCCTTTATCACAGGGAGGAAATTAGCTGATGTATAGAGAGAATAGAAGAGACAAAAAAGAGGCTCAGAGGATGAGGGCAGTCTAGTCTGTACAGATGGTAATGGATATGGAAAGAAAAAGTCAAGTGAGTGATGGATGAATCATACAGTATGTGTGAATCACGAAGTGTCTCTTTTAATACCCTAGTGACACTCTGTGATGTCAGGACCTAGGGTGGCTTGCATGGTTCCCTTCTTAATGGGTATCCTCACTTAGAGAGAATATGCTGTGAAAGTTTGATTAGTCCCAGAATTGAGCAGCAGCATATGTCTAAAAGAATAATCTACCCTAAATCAAAAAGAAACTCATATATTCTCTATGAAAATGTGTGAGTGAAGTGTTAGAGTGGTTGCACTTTTCATTAAAAAAAAAAATCCAATACCTTCAAAATAAAATGTATATTTGGTATTTCATTTTTAAAGTAAAAATGTTGTGAATAAACTGTTGATGTAGTAAAAGGTTTTTTTTTTTTTGCACTAGCTGTCTGCAAACATTAGAGATAACAACATGCTGATTCTATTTCTGGGTGGATTTTCTCCCTTAAGATTTGTCCGTAAAGACCATCTGGGGTTCGCTGTGGATTTTTCATGTGGGACCAGGGACTGATGGACATATCTGCGTCCCATGGGTATGCGCTTAGTGCACTTCCAAGGTCGTCTGCTCTCGCTCTAAGTAGCACAGAGTGGCAACAAGCCCTGACAGCATCACTGGCCCAACGGAACTTGTATTAGATGATTCCTGCTCCTGGATGCACAGGGCCATTAAAAATGGATAGATCAATATATAAGAATACACGCACCTCCGGCTGTCTATGTTAATTCAGAGAGCAAGAGGGGAAGCAAAGGATATCAGAGGGGAGACAGGGCAAAAGGACAATGCAGTGATAGTGTGTTTGAGGAGTTTACAAGGGAACATATTGAGGAAAGGAGAGGAGGAGGGACATTATTAGGAAAAGAGTGAAGGTTATTGAGAGATGGAAGGGATCAGAGCCAGCAACTGAGTTTAAAGAAGTAAACATATTCACAGCTTTAACCGTGCACAAAGTTAATTGAAGTCTTTGCCAAAACATTTTGTCATCTCAGTTTTCTGCCTCCTTCGCAGGACCTCCCACAGTTACAGCTTCACCCTTTCTTTCAGGAACACCAACTTAAAACGTTATTGATTCCAAAGAAGAAAACGGGCTCTGTAACAGCAATTGATGTTATTTAAAATGAAACATCTCATCTCAAAACAGAAAATTTTGAGTCTTATTGCAATATTGATGGGGGTAAAGATAGGGTTTAAACTTGTTGAAAATCTTGAGCAATTTAAAACCATTCAGTTGAAATTCTACAGCAGCTTGCTTGCATATGTTTTACATTGATGCGCTGTGGAAATCAAGGGAAGGCTGCTGAAGTCAAGGACTACCATCGCTGCACAGATGACTATGGTTTGCACTGTTCGTGGGTGTTTCAGTCTATCAAACTGGAAAAAAACAAGGGCCACTTTAAGTCCCAAAAATAGTTTTACCTAAAGGGGAGAAGAAGATGTAAAAATAAAACCTCCATCAGCTATTGTCAAACTGACATTAAAGTGTTGTGTTAAAAGTGCAAGGAAAGTAACAAAAACAACAAAGATACTGGAAAGCAAAAGACAGCATTTGGATTCTGTGTGAGTATGAATGAGTGGTTATATGCAGTGTGCAATCCCTCTCTTTTTTTCTTGTCGTGAAAAAAAGAGCAATTTGGCAGCCCAAAGCTTTCTTAAACCCTTGTTGCTGTTTTGTCAAACAGGACCATTAAACAGATTAATTTCTACTCATTGGCTTGTTCCAATGGGGTGTGACCTATAAACAGACACACACTCTCTCTCTCACAGAAGACACAAATAAAGACACTTTCTTAAACACCTTTATTTGGCCAAGGGTGTGTGGTGTGCAGGGCCGTGTTAGCATATACATATATTAGAAATATGACACAGCTTACACACTTTTAAAAAGTACCCTCACGAGTATTGGGATAATCAGTTCATTAAAAACTGGACTCGAAGCCCTACTAGCTGCTTGCAGAGGCTGCAAAGTTCACACTGCAATAACAAAAGTGTCCAGGAAAACAAACTGAAAACTTTGCTTTTGGTTTAGTATATGGGCTGTTATGGTTTTAAGAAGAGTGTTCAGAGAAAGGCCACTGAGCCATCAAAGGCAAAATACAAATTCTCTTGGGAGCAATAATGTGCGAGGTGAATTTTATGGAAAATGTCCCATCAGATTATGACATATCTTGTGTGTAAAGTTGACATTGTAGATAATGGTAGTAGAGAAAAGTTGGAATGGAAAAGGGTTCATATCTGTGCTCAGTATGTTTAATGGCAGTCTGCCCATTACATTGTGATATTTCCCATATACATTTGCACGTTTTGGCCTGGTGATGGTACAAGAGGCTGCAACACGTTCTCAAGTCGTCACATATAGCCGCTTTGTGAGTGGACTTCTGTGTCTACATATTACATTTTAGGTATCCGTCTTTGTGTGTTGTTGATGTTTCAAGATGCTGGGATCAGCACTGGGATGTCAACAAAAGTGGTTATGATTACGCTACAAAAGCATGGGTAGTTAGGTTTAGGCAACAAAGCACATGGTTAGTTTTAGGAAAAAATATTCATACAGGAAGTGAACAATGGTTTCCTGAGTAGAAGTCTGTGGTTAGTTGAACCCTTCGACCACCCCTCCTCCCTCCCACCCAAGAGTGACCTTCCATATTCCATATGGCGTCAGTATCTTATGTTGCAATCACTGACGAGGCGGCGGTATTTGATAACTTTGGACTGACAGCTGGCTGACAAAAGAAATGCTTACTGGATCAAAGAAAAACAATGATTTATCCTCTTAAGTTCATGAATGTCAACATTAAATTGATAATGAACCAAAGTTTTGAACCAGCCAACATCAGTTTAGTAAAGTTCTGCAGCTAAAATGGAAAAACATTATTAAATAAAGCAAATAAAATCAAATGAAAGGAGAACAAAGAAACAACGAACAACATTTTTAAGATTCTAATTGAACAAATGACAGTACAAAGCACATACAGGACTTTTATTGTTTGATCAGTGCTCTTTTTTTATCTGCCTCATTACCTTTGGTACTTTAAATGCATCCTGCACTAGACATTATTCATTATTTCACTAAGTAATGACAGTTTTATGAGAGACTGAAGAAGTTTTAAAAGTAATAATACTGATCATCTGCAAGCTGAGGCTGTCACATATGTAGAACTCTGATGATATCAGATGAAGCTTTCTATTGTGCTCCTTTCATCACATAGATGTCAGCTGTGTTCATTTTATTTTTATTTTTTTGTCTTTATAAACCTAAATGTTTTGTTCTTGGCTTTGGAGATGCTGCTCCTCTCAGTCTTATTTGCCAAACAATACAGTTGTTTTCTAAATGTATTGTGTTATTTGAGTTATTTAGGTCTTTTTAATGTTTTGAAAAAATGTAAGAATAGTTAAATAGAACTTAGCGAAATAATATTATTTGAATTGTGGCGAATACTAAGAATATGCAGTCTGGAATCACACAAACTAGTCACAGGCAGTGGGTAATAGTCATTTTACATTTTTATTGCCTCATAAATATTCCTTGCACAGTTCATGAATATTTTGCCCCGTATTAATCGTAAGTAAAAGATCAATTAACATATCAGTCAGAAAGGCCCAGTGAGAGTTTTGACCAGCCGTGGTGTTGAAGTGTGTTGAGATAGAAAAAAAAAATCTTCTGTTCCTTTCCTTCAGTCATAAGCTTCTCTTAATGATCTTGTCAAAATCTCTATTTGCTTGCCTAGTCTGAACTTTGGCCAGTTGGGTCAATTTGCATGTGAATTATTTAATATATTTCCAGGTAATTATAATTCCATGCGACAGGCCAAGTGGTATTAAGATATATTATGAAGTATCCCTATCAGACAGACCTTTGGTTGGTTGATCAGACAGAAAGACAAAGGCAAAGTTACTGTGTGTGTTTTAACTGGAAGTCCTCTAAAATGTTCAACCTAAAGACCACAATGACATGTTTCTGTAACTTCTTTAACAATTCACTACTTATGATTTTGACAAGAAATTGTATTTTAAAGCAAGTTTTGTAATTGCCCGCAATGCAGAAATAATTACAAAAAACGACTGTCAGCACTAAGAACAGTCTTGTATAAAACAAACAATTTCACAGAATCAACAAAAGGAGACAAATTACTATACGCACCAATAAGTCATCTTTTTAAAAGGAACCCCACTGAGTTCTTTTGAGAAAAAAGTGCAGTAAAGCAGTGATATAGTACATCTTCAAACCCTACACAGCGATGGAGAAGGGAAGATAAGTGACACTAAGTCAGCTAACATTCCTATAATGATGACATATGAGGACAACTTATATCATTCAATTTCAAATATTCCCCCAAACTGCTGTGACATGCCTACATATCTGTTGCCCTTGGGCATAGTTGCAGAAGCATTACGTTTCATCATCGTCTGCCTTTGACTGTATTCTGTTTGTTTTACAAGGCCTCCCTGTAGAACAAGAATGAATACATTTTCTAATCTAAATCCTCCGAGTAACAGAGTTATCTCTAAACTGCTGCAACCCCTCTCGCAAAATATTGCCAGTGCCTCGAAAGTCAATTATATTAACATAAAAAAATATAGTAAAGAGAAGCCCCTATGTAAATGCCTAGTTTGAATCTTTTTTTCACGCCACTGTTTAAAAGTAGGACATGAAGTAAGCATGACTTTACACTTCAGTTGGTTAGCTTCCAATGCAGAGGAAGGATGAGTGAAAACAAGAATTAATAGTCAGTATGATGGTTGTAGTTTCTTTCTGCATAGAGGATAAAAACATGTATTGACGAAATGAAGACATTGCCTTCTAAAATGTCGTGAAATAAGCATGACGTTTTATTAAAAAACACAGTGAGTCGGAGATGCAGCACTGTATATGGAGCACAGTAACAAATATTTTTCCTCAACAAGCAAATTTCTGTATGAAAGAGGCAAAAAGATAAGTCAGTACTGCAATAGTCTGATAGGAATAACACATTGGAGAGTAACAGTTCTATGGAGGTGTGTCCATGTGCCTAAGGTCTTATGACCTGGACATAATATCAGTCTGACACACACAATACAATTCTATTACAACAGAAAGGTTTTAGCTTCCAGTCCTGAAAAAGATATGTGCATTTACTCAACAACCATATTCAAGTGCAGTTTTGAGGTACTTGTACATTACTTGGTTATGTCCATTTTATGTTACTTTATGAGTTTACTTAAACACAACTCTAAAGCAAATTTTACTTTATTATATTATTATTATTATTATTACTTTTCAGATTAGATTTTTCCATAAAAAAAGATTTTTATAAATTTAGGATTAAACCATTGGCTGCCACCCTTTGAAAAAAAGGTCTTGTCACACTTTGTGTTTTGATGTTTTATTAGCAGTTTCAAAGAGATACGTCTGTATCCAATATTTCACCAAAAAGCAAAGTTACGAGAAAAGGCAAAAGAAATGACATATTTGTGTTATTTTCACTTTTCCTTTTCCAATCTTCCCTTTATTGAGAACAATTGACCTTTGCAGAAGCCACAACTTGAACAGCTACAACACTAAAATGCTGCTAATGTTCAGATGTGTCATTCTTCAAATTTTACTGTTCCATGTAATATACAGTGCAATGATATGGTATACAAGGACATTAAAATTATATTATATATAGAGTATTATATTATATTATATTATATTATATTATATTATATTATATTATATGGAGTATTTTTATAACATTGAACTTTTACTTAAGTAAAGGATTGAAATACTTCTTAGACCACTAATTGTTTCTCATATTCTAACTATAATTAAACCTTTTACTTAAAGGTCTACTGTGTAGCTAGAGGCATCTGGCAGTGAGGTTGCAGAACTGAAACTTCTCCCATGTGCAAAGCGTGTAGGAGAACTACAGAGGCAAATGCAAAAATGTAAATTGCCCTATAGAGCCAGTGTTGGATATATTTGTTCTGGGCCACTGCAGATAATCATGGCAGGCTCTGTGGAAGAGGACTTGCTCCATATCTAAATATAAAAAGCTCATTCTAAGGTCATGGAAACACAACTATTCTTTTTTTTTTGGTGATTATATACTAACGAAAACATAGTTATGAATGTTATATACTGTTTCTGCCAATAGATGCCTGTAAATCCTACACACTGGACCTTTAAAGTCTAAACTTTACTTTGCCTGGCCGACAAAGCTGATTTATGTGTAACAAACAAAAGAATCTGGTGTTGTCTTATATCTAATTAACGGACATAAAGTTTTTGTAATGTATGTGGACAAAGAATAATTTACAATTAAAACTAATTATATAAGATGTCAGTGAGGATGTTCTCACCTGCACCTATTGCATCACAATCATACTCACAGTAAAGAACGCGCTCTTGTACCACTCCTATTGTGGTATCCCTGTGGGCTGAAAAACTGGCTTTTGAAAAATCTCTTGCTTTTCACCTCACCTACTGTGTCTTTTACAAACAGTCAGTAATTCTCTTTGATGATACCAACACAAAGACTTTTCTGTCAAAGTACTTACTCTGATTTCTCTGCGGTTTAGACTAACTCATGTTTTGACATCCTCTTGTTGCGTAAGGGTGGTGATGATGATGATTGTGACTGCGAGTGTATGATGCACCACACACTAACAACCTTGGCAAGGGGAAAGCCACCATCATCATCATCCTGACCTTCACAGGACTAAAATGAAATACAATAGCCTTGATTCTGAGCACACACTCGCTATCAAAGCCCATGATCTATTTTGAGTGACATATGGGAGTGTCAATGTGCAGATTGTGGGTGATGCAAGCAGCCTGCAAGAAATGCTTCCAGTCTCTAGCTGTAGCTGAAGATGTACAAACAACACAGTGCTTCATTGTGCTTCACTCCTTGGGTCCATAGTAAGATGTTCAAGACAGACCTATTGTGCACACTTCCAGGCAAAGATACTTCGGTGTTTGGCAAAGATCTTCTTTTGGGCCTTGGCCTGAGGACAACCAACACATTCTCATCCCAAGTTCTCACATATCCCTGCTTTGACAGTGGACTTCCACATTTACATATTATGCTCTAAACATCTACCTGCGTCTGTTGTTGACATTCCAGAATACCACAGTCAATGCTGGCATGTCAACAAAAGCACATGGTTAGGATTAGGCTGCAAAGACACAGGTGGTTAGGTTTAGGCAACAGAAGCACATGGTTTGATTTTGGAAAAAAAACTCTTGGTTTGACTCCAGAAGCAAATGACAGGATCCTGGGTTTTCAGGTTTCCAGGATTTGTTGGACATCATCCACTGCCCCTCTCGCCTGAACTACAACAACCCTTGTGCTTCTTATATTATGTGTGCTATCCAGCAGCGTTTCAACTTGACGCCATCCATTGGCATATCATTGTATGCCTGCAACAGGCAGAGATATCAACTGATGCAATTCGTCCGCATATCGTACAGCTGCACCAGGTGCTGTCTGCCCGACCTGTGGTATATCATAACACCACAAATATTTCCATCTGTGCCTTACAAACTGATGTGCTTGGTAGCATTTTGTACCGTTGTGAAAGGTGGCTTTAGCATCAGCATCTTACACCAAAGTCAATGGTGGTATTTGATGACTTTGGAATGAGGGCTAGGAAGACAGATAGTAAGATGTTCCCCAAAATGCAGCTCAGAGGCGTGTTTGGTGAGCGCCTTAGTAAAACCATTAAGGCAATGCCAGCCACTTCAGTCAATTCATCAGCTCAAACACATGATAGAAAGGTTTAGGGATATGTGTCTTTTGGGGTTACCTGTTAAATCAGACTTTTGATTATAAATATCATCCTACCACAGTATATATCACTTGGACAAAAAGGATGACTGTAGCATTATGAGAGTGTCTCGAGTTTTGGGCTCAAAAATAAAAGCTAGATAATACATCATTTGAGAGGCAAGTCTCGTTGGTATTCCTTTTAAAGGGTATAAAACACATCTGCATTAATCACAATACATATATTTGTGGCCTGCATGTGCAAATTTAACCTACTTTCCATTGCTTTGTATTATGATTGACTGATGATCCATAAAAACATGAGCAGGTACTGTAACAGAAATGTGCTGCACATAAAAATGTCAGAGAAGGCTATTTGTGCCCATCTGTCTGAATCAGGGCTACAGTAGCAGATAACAAAGCTGTTGTAATCAGCCATCACATCCAGTAACAATATGTGCTGTTTACTAGGCCATCCCAATGTCCAGGGGCGGTGCCTGAGGCAGAGACCTGAATCATTCAGAGGGCCCAGAGCTAGAAAGAGGCACTGGGACATGTGGGATAATATAAAGTCACTGTGTCAGAGAAAATGCTGAGCTGTTTTCAGGGTGACCGAAAAATTCAAGCTGCTCACCTGCCACTAATGGAAATGAGTTGTTCATCTGTTTAGGTGTCCCTCCTCATTGGCCTTTTTGCAAGGCATTAGGTCTCTCCTTTATGTACATGCTAATTCACATCGTCTAATTTTGATGTAATGACAGTGCATCATTCACTTGTTACTGCTGCATCTTTTTTTTCTTTTGTTGCATCTCAACTTCCTTTTAATCAAACAGAAAGGTTTTCATTGATTTCACTGGTCCATTAAAGATAAGGTCACTCCTCTTTGAATCTTGTTTAGAGTAGTTCACCTTGAGGAATGCACGATGAGGTTTTCACGTACAAGTCTCCATTTTTGTGAATCACTGGCACTGGGGGCTCATGGTGCATGCACAGTGACTGAGGTTTGATGAATTAAGGGTCATTCGGTAAAAAATAGGAAAGGCACGTGCAGTTGGATGTAGAAGTATTAAATTACATTTACTTTTGTTATTGTAAGAAATGTTTTTTGATGTTCTTGTACTTTTTTGGTATTAGTATTTTGTAATAAATGGTAATTTTATTATTGTAATTAATGACACTGGAGGCCACTAAATAAACTGCAGTCAGCATCCTGTTGCCACAATATCACTATATATTTTACATATACATATTATATTATATTGTGCCTGCTCTGGGTCGGTTTTGATGCCCAAAATGATACAAAGTTCCTGATTACCCTGTAGATGTTGACTGTAGTTTGGTGTACTAAGGGGTGCAGAACAGCATTCAAACTTAGGCCAGGGCTAGCACTTAGTGAACAGTATAAAAATAACAACAGTGGAATCAAATTAAGGATCACATTCTTGTGGGGCATGGTTATGACTGATGGATCCACCAGGGGTGACTTCTGCATTATGTTTGCCCCCCCTCTTCTGAGGAGCGCAGTGCGACAGAGAGCCTGAATGGACTGATTATATTTTGCATTGGGAACGAACAGGCAGACCTACAGAGGATTAAGGGGGACTTTAGTGTGCAGTAAAGTCACAGAATGCCATTTAGACAGGTGAGCACCACAAAAAGCTCACTGAGCTCATCCTTTAACGAGAACAAAAACAAAAGCACATCATCTTTGCTTATACTGTGTGTAAAACACACTGTAATTTATATTGTTGAAACAGTTCCATGTTGTCATGATGCTGTTTTATTCTGTTGTTGATTCGTTGCCACACTAGTTTATGTACATAGCTCAATGATGCTTGTCGCACCTGCTGTGTTATCCATAACGTTGTTGGGCTGTCTGAGTTTTGTCCCTTTTCTGGCTAATTCTAGTAAGGTTACACCGAATAAGGTGGTTATATATTTCTAAGTGATCATCATTTGAATGCAGCTGCAGAGTGAAGTGAGCTGCAGACTATAGAAACTGAACTTATTGGTGGTTTAGATATCAGTGCTCTTGTTACTGATGTTCCATTTGTGTATAAGTTGACAGTTAATGCAAATTATTTTGTTGCCTGAAGATGCTCTTTAATTTAACAGCGGTATCTTATATCCTCACCCCCTGGTCATTCCCTGATAATTAATTTTGAAATGAAAGTAATATTAAATATGGATATACAACTGCATGACAAAAGCTCACTCAGAATTCTCATTTGGCCTTTTTAAATTTCATATGAAAATTGACTGAGTTTAATGATAAGTGTCTCACAGTTGCTGTGGTGGAAAAAAGATGTATTCCATTTAACAGCCTGGGTTCCTGGTATTTTGTATGCTGGCTCACTGTAACACTGCTATGGCTTACTGGGACACACAAGTTGTACCAAAAACATCCCAGTGACAGGTTACAAGTCCAGTAACAGATGTTGACTGTACATCTAATTGACACTGAACAAAGATTTTCTATTTGGCCAATGTGTATTAGTTTGACTCTTCCATCCGCACATCTATTTTATCGCTCTCTCGCATTGAACCTGGGAGGAGAAAAGAAGGCACAAGGAGCCCAGTCTGTCCACCTTTAAGAGGAAACTCTTCTAGTTTGGGACATGCAGAGTCTCAAAATACAAGTGCACAACGTTCAATCGCTGATATTGCATAGTATGACAATCCAGTCAAAATAATACAGATTCAGCTGGATGGGAGTAACTGATAGGTCAGAGTTGCAGCTTTGCGTTTCACACCTTTCCTTATTGAACTGATGGGTTCCTACTCATTTCAGTTTGCAAAGGAAGGGGTCACCATCAACAGACTGAATAGACACCATCACTTTTGTTGTTTAGCATCGATCTGGCCAATAAATGTGACTTGTTTTTTAATTGCTGCGTAAGTATTGTTATAAAAGTTACAGACATTAAAACACTCAAAGGCACACATTAAAGAAAAGCAATCAGGATTCAAGATTTGTTTGTTAGTCAAATTTTACACAATTTGCAGGGAGGCTCAGCAGTTAAAATAAAGGAATAACCACTTTAATAATTACATTACAGAAGAGGATTATAAGCTTAGACACAACAGATGGCCCATTATTCACTTTGATAACAGTATCATGAAGGAGACAAAGTTATTTGCTTATTTTTATCACATAGAAGTCAGTGAGATCTAAATGATAAGCCTGGGGAAACAGATATAATGATGGTTAACTGCTCAAAAACATTTAATGTAAGGTTTGCCTAAAGGTGAGGAAATGTACAAATAACAGACAATACCCTTGAAGGCAGCAGTGGGTGTAATGGAGTAGAAAGTGTCATAAATGTTTATGGTTGGTAAAGTGATTCCACTGTGAATAATTCTGCTGTAAATCATACACAGTGTAGCGAACATCAACAAGGAGTCACTGTCAAAATAAAATCAAAGATTTCAGGAATCTCCACTGACCTGACAAGGTTTAGTATTCCAATTAAATTCCATAAGTTGCTAATTCACTCAAAAATCTGCTCAGCAAAAAGGAAGAGCTAAACACACACACTGACAGTGACAGTAAAAATGTTTGGAGACTGTCTTCTCAGACTACGACCACACAGGTCGCAGCATTTATGCAGCATTTATGACCCAGATTTACGTTTATCGTTAGGCAGGACCTGTAGTGGCTGTAGTAATTATGACAGGAGCAAAGGAGGAAGTCAGATGATGGAGAATAAGCAGCTCTAGCTGTAACGCGTATCTTTGGTGGTACGGAAGACAAATGGGTCAAACAAACAGAAGACTGCAATCCAGGAGACAGGTGTCTGTGTCCTGCACTAAACCTTAAGTCAATGTGGAGTTATTTAACAGCATAATGTAGTATGTTGTATGGGATTTGACATGTGACATAAGATACATCACCTCACATTACAATAATAACAAACACTTTTTTTTAAGGCAAACAATGTTTTTTGTCTATTTTAAACCTAACCAAGGCGTTTTGTTACTTTTTATGCAATTGCAACTATTGCACAACGTAGACCACGTGTTTAAAAACTGCGATTGTCAGTGTTTATATATATGGTATTTTGTTGTCTATTTTTGTTGTCTACCTTGTTGTCAATCCTGTGGATCCTGTGAAAGGGCAGGTCATATTTTGGTTGAACGACTTGTCACATGTTTAGGTAATCACGGTCAATTGCTCCAAAAGACAACACATAGTAGAAATTAGAGTTATTTAGTTGTATGTGTAACCTATTCAGTCTCAAATCACACTTCTGTCGACCTCCAGTGTAGATTTGAAAGTGTTGTGTGGAGAAATATTACCATACAGTAGCTGGCATTACCATAATTAAACCCAGCAGGAAACACCTACTATTTTAGTTGCTTTTTTGAATATCTTTTCAGATTATTTTTGATCTTTGATCTATTTTGAAGGTTTTTTTTATTTTAGCTCTCTTCAGATCCTGTTTATTGTTATTGTTATTTCATAATGTCTCATTTATTTTGTAAAGTACTTTGTTTTACTTTGTTGTGCTAAATGAACTTAATTAGAGATGAGCATGGCTTTTACTTTTTTCACTAATGTGTTGTGCAGTTTTTTTTTCTATAATGGGGAAAAAAACTGTGGTTAACTTACTGTTGTTAAATCAAGCCATTGTCAACCTATACATGTTGATGGTGACAGGAGAGTCAAGGTTTGTGTTGAGATGTAAGGTGGAGTTTCTGTTTAGTGAGTCAGGGAAGGATTATAATATTTGTTTGTTAAGTCCTTTTTTAAGGAACTTTAAAGGAGGCTGATTTCCTGGACATACCAGTACTTCATTATGAGCAAGCTAAATGTACCATATGTAATTTAAGCAGCTTATGGACTTTGCACAAACCCTGATAATGATAATGAGGTCAATTCAGCACTTTTTGATGCACAGAGCAATTGATTGGCATCACACCACTTGGATTATGATGAAGTCTTTTTTTACCTCCTTTGGAACAAGAAATATAATCCCCTGTGGAGTTGAATCTACACAGACGCCCACGTCTGTTGTTTTGGAAAAGGTTGACCCAAAGCTATGCAAGCCAACTCACCGGCCCGCCCAGCAGGAAGGTTCATGGCTCTATCCTCAAACCTCTCTCTAATCTCTCAGTAATACAGCTTGAGTCATGATAAAACAGCTCTGATGGAGGCAAATCCTGTTATCCAGAGGGGGTTGGTGGTGGAGGGAATAGCCGCCTTTGTCACAGGTGGTGGATGAGTTCAAGAAAGGAACTCGAGTGTGGGTTTTCAGGATTTAACGCACCAGCTCAGCTTCTAAGAGGTAACACAAGCAGCATGCATCTGTGTGTGTCCTTTATCACATGTAGAAAGATCGAGGATGCTGTTTTCTCGTCTCTCTCGCTGTGTGTCCCTCTTGCTCACGCACACATTTCACACACAGAAGCCTAAAAGCACAGTGGAGCACACATTTAGAGGCCAAGGAGGTTGGCTCCTAATGGAAATGCATTTCAGCTGCTGCCACACCTCATCTTCTATATTGCCTTTTCATTGAAAAGAGGGGCTCTTTGACTGGAGGACTACAGTTTTCATAGGCTTTTGTTCCAACACTCTCATCTCTTGGAGGGACACATTAGCTCTTTATCTTTTAGAGAAATGCTGGCACATTATTTTCCTTTATCCCATTTCATATTGGTCTTTCGCATTCAGATCTAGTCAAAAGAGATATGAGGAAGGCTTTATGTGATCCTGTCTTTTTTTTTTATAACTCGTTGCCTGATAGATGGAAGACGAATAACTAGGAACAGACCATCGTTTCTCTGTGGTATTTTTTTCTCTCTGACTGGTAATAATTTTGCAGCTGAAATCAAAATCAGGGATACTAGTGTCTATTAGGCATTTGGCACTTTACTTTAAAGCTCTACAATTTAGCATTTATAAGCTATAAAATATATATACATTTAATAAATAGTTTATCGCATGATATATTGTGATCGTAAGCTGCTGTTAGCACATTTAAGGTGTTAATTTGTCATCAGTTATAAACATTTCCCATGAAAACCCGTTTTATATGATTAAAACAGTTTTAGAAAAAACACACAAGCTGCCATTCTCCCATTCACACACGCGCACACACACACACACACACACACACACACACACACACACACACACACACACACACACACACACATTCATACACTGGTGGCAGAGGTTACCATATAAGGTACCACCTGTTCATCAGGAGCAATAACCATTCAAATGCACACTCACAGTCTGATGGTACAGCCATTGGGAGCAATTCAGAGGTTCAGTATCTTGCCCAAGGACACTTCGACATGTAGACTGCAAGGGCCAGGGACCTTCCCTGTCTATCTCCTGAGCCACAGCCGCTCCTATATACTGTATTACTGTACTACTGGTAATGGCAAATAATGTTATAATGTTATAAACTATATCATCATCATCACATGATAAGTCAAGCATTGGTTTTTCTTGCAATGAAATGATTATGCTAATGTCTTCTTATGCACATAGGTACTAGTTGGGCTAGTTATAAGCTAGTTAATTTCATATGTACAACTAACTTTGAACTAAAGAGATTAAGTTTACCTAGAAATAGCGAGCAAAAATTGAAAGATAAAAATGGACAGGTCACAAAGTCAGTGTTGTTATAAAGCAAAGCAACCAATTACTTCATACTGGAAGAAGTTAAACTTGTGGGAGACATCTTGTTTGATCCACTATTGCTTAGTTAAAAGCTTCATAAGGTACTTAGAAAAGTAGTTCAATCTACTTTGTAAAACAAGATCAGACAATATACATGTGATATGAAATTCTAACACACTCCCTGTCTCATGACAGCATAAAATTCCACTCAAGTGAGTTTATTGTAAAATTGCCCAATATTCATTGGAAAGTGTGAAGGCTTTTGCACACTGACTACAAAACTTTTGTCCGATATTATGGCACGTCTAAAAATAAATATGACCACACGTTGTGTCAGTCAGGTGTGCACACTGAGTACAAAACTTTTGTCCATCATTAAAGTTTTTGCCACAGGTTAGATTTTTCGCAACCGTCAAAGCCCTGAAGAGAGTTGTGCGAACAAGAATCAGTGAAGAAAAGCAGGACACATCTGAAAAAAGACAGAGCAGCTGAGCACATAACATCTTTTCAAAACTCAGATGCTTCACTTTTAACATGTCACACACTAATGTTTAGGTGGACGATGATGAGAAAGATGATGATGCACATGGTCAGAGAGAGACAGTGTGGAGACAGAAAGGGAGGACAGCTCAGCCCCTGTATGCAGCTGCAGTGCCAAATCCAAGACACAGGGAGGGAGTGGTGACGGCCAGATAGAGGCCTCCAGAAGAGAGAAGCAAGGGAGCAAATGGGTCTTTACATTCTGTGTCTTATTGTGAATTTTCACAATGAATCGGACTCAGGGTGCAATGTTTCAGCGTATAATTTTTTTTTCGGATGACAGATTAAAAGAAGGCAACCAAAATAATGTACTCAGCGTGCAAAGGTCTTAAGATATGTCAGCTCTGGTTTTGTATACAATGTCCATCAGCCAGTCACCTGCCTCCAGACACCGGAGACCAGGTGGGGTATTGCACCAAGCAGGATTACTAAGTTAGCTAGGTAACTTCTAAAATAGTCTTCAACAATTTCTCTAAAAATATTTAATAAATACTTTTTACCATCTAAGGTCAGAGGGGGGTGAGGGATGTTTCAGTTACAGTAGAGAACGATGATTAAATAAGAATAGAAAGCAGAACAACCAGAAAGCTACTGCGCAATGTAGTAGAACTATTGGTTTAGTACATCAAGTACATATCATTCACTACTTCTCAACACAGCACATGAGGTCAGCATCAGAGAAACTAACTGTTATAGTCTAAAAAGTGTTCCTTATCTTCATATAATCTTTTCCAAAAACAGACACTGGAAAAGGGAGGGTTGCCTTATATATATTTTTTATCAGTCCAGTGTGTTTTAAGACTGTAATACAAACACAATAAGCAAGTCTCACCTGGTTTGAGCAGGTTGTTTCTGAAATAATTTATGTGGGTTTGAATTTCAGGTACCTTTTGGGTGATAAAATTAAACAAAGAGACACATAAACAAATGAGGGACGGAAAGAAAGAAATATTCCTAATCCAGCCTGATTGCACTGGCTCAGTTAGCTCAGTTTGTATAGCTGGAGGCTCTTTGGTAGCCCATGATTATCCATGTGCCCTGCCATTCACTGACAGACTGAAGGCCAGCCAATTAGCCTTTGGCCTGCAGAAAGCGGTGCTCGGACTGGGCTTGTTGTAGTGTGGTTATCTATGATAGCTTGCAGTGAAACCCCCACTTATGGTGTCAAGAGGCTGTTTGGTTCTGTTATACGGCCTGACACTGATGATGACTGCTGGAGAGTTATGATTATGAATGCAGAGCAAACAGGATGATAATACGCTTTGTCATTCAGTCAGTCCCGCTGTCAGTCACATTTATGTTATACAAAGTATATTGTTAATTCTTTCTTTGGAAACCTTTTAAGAATGACAATAGTTATTTTCTTACATACAGCAAGTTTGTATTGTAGGCCTGCATTTTGGAACAGAGAGAGAGGGTGCATTCTGAGATTTAAACGTGTTCAGATGAATCAGTGGAGAAATAGTTTATCATTTTAATCCAGTTGTGGCACAAAAATGAAAAGCAGCTTACATCAAACATAATTGTTTGTATCATTTGTGATTTTTTTCTTTTTACACTAATCCTAGATCAAATATTGCTGCATGCTGTGTTTGTATGCATCCTCTTTGATGGAGTGAGCTTGAAATGAAAATGTGTCACCTGTTCCATAATCCTTGACAGGAGAGTATATTAAATGTTAATCCCTCACTATTAGAAATGGTGACAATAAAAAAAAGGCGGGGGGGGGGGTAAAAGCTGGAGGAATGAGCTGAAAAATTTCCCAATATGTGACTGAATTCTGAGGCAATGATGAGCTGTGATGATTGGACTGTCCCAGCATTTTCTTTTTTTGCTCCTTGAGCTCATCCGCACCATCACAAGTATCATGTTATTAGCTTCCTCTTTTGACTCTGCGTCCGCTGAGAGTGCCTGAGATTAGTCTTGGATCGGTGCTCAATGTTGCTCCCCTCTGTGGCTAAATTGTATTCACTCGACAGCAGTCTTACAAGTAACGGCACAGAAGAAACAATTAGAGCCATAAAAGCTGATAGCTTGGGGCTCTATAGACCAACTCTACCATTACTGAGTTATTAGACGGGGAGGGTTGGGAGGGGGGCTTAAATGAAGGCATGGTTTCAGAGGAAGACTGAAAAGCAATACGGGGAGAGACGAGAGGCAAGAGTTAGGAAAATAAATAAATAAAGGAGACATGAGAGGAGAGGTTAAGAGAAATGAAAAGAAGAAAAGAGAAGCGAAGTGAAGTGGGGCTTTTCTAACAGTGGGATATAGTGGGAATATGAGAGGAGCAGGGATGGGGATAACATGACAGATCAAGGGATGAACTAAGTGAGGCAGCACACAAGTGACTGCAGACAAAGAAGAACAGCTGTTTAGCAACTTGTTTCACATGAAAACCTCAACAGAAAAAAGGATGGGGGGGCAATTTACTGTCACTCAGTGATGTTTATCTTGCTATTTGTAATTTAGAGCTAAGTACAATAAGAGGCCATTATTTTAAAATGGAAAAAAAAACCGTGATGTAACATTAATTATAGTATGGCATTAAAACGCCACCTGCAGCACAATCTGACAGATATCTAGAATGCATCTGCATGTACAAAGTGGATAAGACAAAGTCAGATACAAAAATTAAAAATTGCAATCCAAATTGTGGATTACTGTACTGTACTGTTTTTTTTAATTTTTATGCACCAGTTTGGGATTGGATAAATGTATAGAGCTGCAAAGTATTGGGATCTATTTTGGTCTTCCCTGGTTCTGAAGGTAAAATTCTCTTTCATTTTATCCATAGACGATGTGTGACTCACAGCCGAGGCACTTCCCCAACCTGGGTGGACATGAAACTCTCCCAGTTAAATCATCAGTATAAAAGATGAACTACTGCATTAGAATATATCTGGTTCTTTGATTCAAAGTTAAAGGTACAAGCCTTTGCACATATTGTACACTAAGGGAGGTATTAACTATGTCTCCCAAGCTGCATTTCAGCAAGAAACATCCAATCACAGAGCTCAAGGAAGTATTTTACTGCTGGAAACATGATCTTTTCATAAAACGATGCTGTCTATGCAGTACAGATTTGCAAATACATTCAACACTGATGCTCTATGATAAGAGAAAACAGAGGAAAAGGGCTGTCATATTTGCTCTTGCTCAAGAAGCAGAAATTCTGTAACTACCAGAATGCACTGCCCTGCGCAGGACTTAAAAGCGCTTCCGCCGGTGTGTGACGCAACGTAGCTATGCCATTTTTACTCAGGAAACAATATGGCGACTGACTAGTAGCACATGAACTCAAATTATATTTAAACCATAAGCTGAAATAAGCTTCTTAAGACATTAGATGACTAGAACTAGGCAACACAGTAACAGATTACCAGTTGATATTTGTTTAGCTGTGCTTAGTTGATCTCAGTTTTTCTTCAGCCTGTTTTTATAATACAGGAAACAGTATGGCGCTTGCTTCTATTTCACAAATTCTTGGATTACGGCCAAACAGTACACTAAAATACATAATATCTGAGGTGAGAAAATACAGTAACATAATATTAGTTTGTATTTGATGAGCACTGCCTTGTTTTATAGTTATGTCTGAGTTTGAGAGACCCAGAGAAGGGCAGGTCTCTCTTGATCTGCCTCTGTACTTTTTGCCTCTGTGAATTCATTCAAAAATGAGGAAGTTAAATCTTCAATTTGAGCAACAGTGGCTAGGTGCTGGTAAGAAGTTCAACTAAAACACAAGAAACTTGTGCTCCAGAAAAGGATAAGCACTCAATGAAGATCCCATGGTCACTGATCGGCAGTTATGACTTAAATATAAAGGCCAGAGAGCAGTAATAGAAATGAAGGAGTGAAGTTTACCAGATTTACACATACTACCCACACTGTTACGATAGAAACTGGTTAAAGATTGTGCAATGTAAAATGACATATTGTGTGCTGCATGCAGCAAGTGAAAACTAATTTTAAAGGTGTTGTGAAATGTGAAAGTACAATCTGCATCTCAAATCTAAATCATACTTTTGGATGCTGCTGAATGGCAGTTTTGGATAAATTCAGCAACAATTTCCGTTGTGTTTTGTTAAAAACTTCAACAACATAGCATTTTGATTTTTCTACCACTCTGAGTAAACACAGTGTCCATCCATTCAACCATCCACAATCCAAGACCACTTAAAGCCCACCACACTCACAGATTTTTTTTTTTTTTTGTACTTTTGACTAATGCTTGATGCTTTTGTCGCACCCTTCATGATGAAGGGTTTATTGTAAAGTGTGGATAATTATGTGGACAACCTCCCAGTATTGTTTCACCCAACTTCAACATAAGAATGGTCTATTTAGCCGACATAATTGAAAAAAACTGGGAGATTATAGTGCCTTTCAAGTGTTTGATATCATCAATTTGTTAAATTAAATTCAATGTAAGAGTAATTTAGTGATGTAATGTAGCCTGCGTTTCTTCATGTATCCATCTACCTCATCCACATTCTTAAATCTCAGAAAGAAGAGAATGCACCACAAAGAAAAAAAACGGCTCATAAATGCAGGTATGATAACACAACCCTTGAAACCAGGAAACTTTTAGGCATTTTGCACATATTTTTCAGGTCTGAACTAAAAACACTGCCTGTATAATCACAAACAATTAACATCCATACTGTGCTGCTCTGTAAGTGTGTATTATTCAAATAAATAATTAGCCATCACAAACTCAGCACTTAAAGTAACAGATTGTGCCTGGAATATGATTAGCTCAAATCCATTGTGGTGGCGGCACTGTGGGTGACTGAAGCTTGCATCAATTTTCGATTTTCCTTGAAATGCAGTTAATGCACGGTCTAATTTATGTTAGAGGATCGGGTGCTGTTCCCTTTCAGCCCCTCATCAAGCACGCCCTAGTTTTGCTTTTATAGTATATGCCCATGACAGCAAGAGATGATTCGGTTCAGACTTCTCAGCTTGTTAATGGAGTGCTGCCATAACAACCATTACCCCGTTGTTCGTTCTTCCATGTGACACTTCACAGCCTTAATTACAACCCACCGCATGTTTGCGGAGAAATCTAGACCTCCCAATCCCGTTAAGTGTAAGGGGAACAAATTGTGATTACTTGATAATAGACACTGTTAAGTCTGCTCCATTAACCATGCTCCATTAGCATAAACAGGAGTTTGGCTGACCATAAATCACAATAGTTTATCTGAGCTGCTTGTTGTAATGGAGAACATCTTTTGTGCTGCACATGTTCTGCTGACAGCCAAGCAGTCAAATGAAAATGAAAAGAAGTGAACTGTGAATTATTATGAAGACCCTCTGAATGCACTTAATATCATGTATTTGGGAAGATTTTCATTTCACTTTTACATTTAGTTTTCAGTTTATTTTTTGTTTGTGCACACTCACTGGTTCTGTGGATGGAGAGCAAAATCCCATCTTAGCTTAAGAAAAATGCATCTGTTTGAATAGTAGCTTTTACAGTCTTTTAAATCACAAAAGAAGTACAGAACAATAGGCCAAATCACTTTGATGCATATATAGTTACCACACTGCCAGAAATTTCCAACTCCTCCAACCGCCACAGGAGATTTCAGAGGCAGCTAACAGCAGTTAGTGGCTAAATCAAAGAAAAAAAGAAAAGAGACCGATAATGTCAACAAATTGGGCAAGAAATGCAGTTCAGGAGCTCCTTGCCCTCGAAACAGAGGAGAGCTGAAGGTAAATGATTGTTATTGCCAATTTATGCCATTATTATTGTTTAGAAAGTGCTGCCAATACTTATGTTATACGTCACACTAGAGGCAGACGCTGTTATGTTAAACGCCATGCCTGCCAGGCCTGTCACGTTTCTTGTGCTTCAGCAATGCTGGCATGCCGTCTAAAATCACACACTGCGGCGGCATGATGCTGCCATTGTTTGGCTCTGTGTAAAAATGCAAAGGCTATGTAAGGACTTGCCCTATGGCATGATCTCTGTGTAAAAACCTTTGTAGAAATACGTTGTAAATGACAGTATATCTTAAATCATATGGTCCAGTTTTGAAATCTAACAGTTTAGTTTTATCTTTAAACTCCTAAAACATCAAGCACAAAATGAATAAGACAAGTGACAATATTCTTTTCACTCTAAATATCTTAGAAACCAAGCAAAATACAAAACAACAAAATACTGTGTTTAAAAAATAAAAAGTGCTTTGCCTGTCGCAGGTCATCAATGTAAACATATTAATGTTAATATCCTGAGCTGCCTCCCAAAAGTCTAAACATACGTAACTGCTTCATTAAGTACTAAAAACTTTGTTCAATGAAACAAAAACAATGTAGAGATACTTTTCAACAGCTTGCAAGATAAAGTGATTTGTAATGCCCTCAGTGTTCTCTGTTTGTACTGGCAGAGGGTTGGCATCCACGTTTGCTCTCCGCTCACTGACTGAGAGGTAGACAAATGGGGAAGAAAAGAAAAATGAAAAAAATGAAGTACAAGGAGAGCAAAAGATGGATGAAACTATTGAATAGTCCACAGAAACGTTTTTAATAAGAAGTGACGCCCATCTAACCTCTATGAGGTTCAACTCAAAATCCATTCATTCTTCAAAGTTCCCCTCTTTTGGACAAGCTTAGATGCTCATTAGACACCATTTTTTACTAACTGACCCTTGTTCTCCTCGTGGGGTTAATTCCAGCACAGCTTATAAACCTTATATGAGCAAACAAGTAATGTTGCTTGGAAATCACCTATTATGTCTCAGCTTTATGTCAACCTTGGCAACAAACTGCATGTATCACTGCAGCCCCCTATAGCTTCCAAATACACCTGGTTGGCTTGCAATCATATCCAATAGGTGTTTTGGGAATAAGCAGTCAAAATATCTAATACACACTGAGAGTAATTGGAAACCATGGCTTCGTAATGAATGAAACCACATTTCTTGTTTCTTGCAGTGTACTAACATAACCTCATTTAGAACTGAATGCAGATGAACCTTTTGACCTAATCAATATAAAAAGGAGAGACGGCCACACTTTGATTGTCAGTATTCATGAGGGCATCATCAGCATAAAAGCATGAAATGTAAATGAAATGTAAATGACGAGTAGAAAGGTTCTTGAGAATCACTGAAACACCCGCTTAACCTGATAGTTATTCCACCAGACATAGAAATAATCAAAAGTGTGAAATAACACAGGCAAAAAATGCTAATGATAATAGCATGTGAGTCACTCTGGGAATAATGATTGAATATTAGACGCTTAGCCTTCCTACTCTCTCTCCCCATGTGTCCTGTTTTGTCAATTATCTAATGACGGCAGAAATAGCAGAAACACATACACAAACAAAGGGAGAGCTTTGTATCATCTAGCAAAACAAATCGATTTAATTTCGAACCTGGGAGGTAAATTATAGCTCTACTTCTCCCGCTTCATTTTCACCCTCCTCCACTTGTGTTTAGTTGGCTGTGCAGCTCTGGCTTCACCTCGCCCTCTGGGACTATCCTGAGTAAAGCTTAGAGTAGCTTATTTCAACAATGTTTGGCTTCACCTTTCATTTCCCGTCCTCTCGTGTCCTGCATGCAAGCCGAGTCAAAATAACACCCCACCTAGGGAAATGCATTGTACTGTGGACGCAGTTAGCCCTGTGTGTGGTGTTATAAGTTGACTGCTCACAATAAAACCTGTATATGAGTTTGAGATTTTACTGTTAATGTTGTAACCACCCAGCACTGGATTTGCAAGTCTCTCCTGAAACAATATATGCTGCAACAAAGGAATAGATGGATTTTAAATTTATTTATGGAGGCAGCAACAGTATTTGAAATAATAAAAATAAAAACTCAGGACTGTGTGTTTCCCATTGTTTATTGCATTTGTAAGCTTTTCATATTCATCAAAAGCTTCAGCAGTAGTGCATTTAGGACCCTTGTTCTGTCCATCAGTTTTGAGGATGTTAGTATCTGGTAGTCTTCTTCCCTTTGTCTCCTGTTCTCACTTCTTCAGTTCACCTGGGCCTTACTACATCTGCCTTTTAATTGCCTGTGTTTCAATCCCTGCAGTGAAATTCAACACCTCATTAAAGCCTTCTGCAAAACCTGAATCATTCAGCGAGGAACAGGCAATTAAAGTGATGTTGGCATGGAGTTCCTGTTGGCTGATTTATTGATTGGCTGACTGTGGTTGGTTACTTGTCTGTCTCACATCCATCCTCTTTTTTTTGGAGGGGTATTTGCATGTAATGCCTCTCCAAAAACTGTCATTTTTGGAGGAAAAATGACATCTGGTCAGGCCATCAGGTTGTGAAATATTGTGGGTTGTTATAAAGAATATATTCATTTAGTTTACTTACAAACATTTAAAAAAGAAGAACAAACATCTCTCTGAAGAAAATCACTTTGAATTAACTCTCCAGGTAGCAAGAAGAACAGTGGACACAAATCATGGATTTCCAGGATTATGCAAAGAAATTTAAAGAGAAATGACTTTACACATCAAGCTCTAGATACACATTAGACACCCTTTTGTCTCAGAGTCCTCAGCTGCAAGGTGACGCTTAACATAAGTTGATTCAAGTATAACACACAGCGCTGTTTCCTCACAGCGTTTGGTTTCAAATCTTTTTCTTTCCCCCACTGGGATTTTTTTTCTCATCATCATGGAGTCTAGAAAGTGACAGTCGTTTGAGTTTGGGTGTTTTTATTATAAGTTGAAACAAAAACAGCATGTTTGAGAATGAAAAACATAGCCACCTGCTGAAAGTGGAAAGTATTTTTCCTTGTGCATTGTTTTCTGTGCCTGCGAGCACGAGGCTTTAATTTGAGCCGCAGCCTGGCAAAGATGATTAATGGAATTCCTATGCACTCGGATCGGTTCTCGCAGGTGATTTAAAGGTATAATAATCCTTTACGATATTGCTCTGTGGTTTCCAGGCCATTAAAATAACACAGAATGTGTCAGAGCAACACAAACAGTTCATTTAAAACAGATTGCTGGCCTAGCGCGGGAGTGGGACCCAGCCACTGGGGAGCTATTGCTAAGGTGTCACAGAAAAATGAAAAACATTTAACGTGTCTCATATCTAGAATTTTCCTGGATAATCCACACACTTGCGGATGAAGCATTGCCCATCTAGAGTATTTGACTGATCTTCAAAAGCTGCGTGCTCTGGCATATCTGTGTGTGCTTACTTTTAAAGGGGAAAAGGGCTTATCTTTGTGTGATTTTAAACACGTTCTTCTCTGCAACCAGTCAGTGTTTTACAAAAAAGATTTTTGCTGAATCAAGATATAGGATGTAGATTTTCTCTCACCAACCAGGCAGATCTCATGCAGAACATACATGTCATCATTACATATGCCGTGTAATGATGACGCAGTGATTTATTACCTAACACACACGTAATTTGTCTCAGGAGGAAGAGCAGGTTGTTCACAATCTAGAAGATTGTCGGTTTGATTCCTCGATGACTATGCAAGTGGTGTGTGAGTGCGTTTAAAACTGAGTAGCAGTTGGCACTGTGAATGATAATGTCTGCCACCAATGTGTGAATAGGTGAATTCGACATGTAGTGTTAAGGTACTTTGAGCGGTCAGAAGACTAGAAAGGGGGGTGTCTGGTGGGTCAGTGGATAGAGCAACACCCCATTTACAGAGGCCGTGTCCTCGCCGCAGTGGCCACGGGTTCGAGTCCTATGCTGCATGTCTCCCCTTTTCACGCTCACACTGTCCTTTAAAGACAATTAAAGATAATAAAAGCCCAAAAAGACAATCTTTAAAAAAAAAAAAGAAGACTAGAAAGGCAGTATAGAGGTGCAAGTCCATTCGCTTTTAGTTTTTTAAGTGTGATGTTATGTTGAGGCTTTAATTCTATGATATGGTAAATGTAGTTTACATATTTTGACTCTGGTAGCGCTAACTGTCAGAGTTGCTCCCTGATAGAGAAGATATGCTACTGACAGTAATTAATTTATCTGTGACAGGAGCCATAGAGACACAGATCACCCGGGGTCCCAATAACTATAGAAAATGTACACAGTATATCCAGTTAATTAAAATGTACATATAAATTATATGTATAACTTATTGTCACCCAGTAAATCATAGTGTTGGGATCAAGCTTGTATCCCTCCAGGTACCCCACTCTTGCATGTCGTGTGGAGATGAAGAGGAATGTCTCACAGTTTGGATCCCCCCTCATTTTCAGCAATCAAGATATGTCCTAATTAAAGCACTTGCCACCGGTCATAATATTCATAATAATTCAGTCATCATTCTTCCTCCATGCCTTATTTTTGCTGCTGGAAATTATAGCAAATCCTCGCAGTGGATATCTGCAGTGGGTATACATCTGTAAGTCTTGTTTCAGAGTGCTGAATCTCTTCCAGGCCTAGTTTCAGTTTGATCTATAAAAAGAAGATGGGAAGGTCAAGTTTCTTCCCCAGAGAGCTTCAGAGTGTCCCGCTGAGCTTCATTTAAGCAACACATGATATTTTGCAGTAATTAGGCATCTTTGTTGGAGATGAAATACATTTTAACTGAACATGCCACTCATGCTTAAGTCCATGTGCCTTTCTTCAGGACTATCAGGTCTGGATCCTAAAAGTACTTTGATCTTTGATTTTTCCTCTTACCTGCAGTGCTGTTTATCAGTGTAGATTGTGTTGGTGTGAGTTGCCGAATGTTTGTGATATCAGCCGTAGAGATGTCTGCCTTCTCTCCAATACAATGGAACTAGATGGCACTCAGCCTGTTGTGCTCAAGTCACCAAAACAATACATTTGAAAACTCAACAGCAATTTTTCCTTTTCAGAAATCATAACCCATTCAGGGTCAGTTCAAACGTGCTGTGCCTGTGTGTCTGTTACGGTCTGTTAGTGTCCGTGTGACATAAATGTTGTCATCCACCCATGTCTGCAAGGGTCTACACTGACCCTCATGTGTACATCCGCATGCAGCCCATGTTTTGTGATGCATATAAAGCAGGCCTCAGATTGCACTTGCTCCAATCTCTTGTCCCACACCTCAGTCCAGTCCAAAACACTGCTGTCAAGCTGCAGTTGCTGCACTGCAGTGAAGTTAGTTTTGAGTTAGATACTTGATTTTAGCAAGTAATCTCTGAAATTTGAATGTTCACATTGTTTAACTCTCAGTGATGAGATTTCAGTCTCAGACTGAATGCAAACATTCACATATTTTTTCTGACCCCTCCAACACTAACTCTGTCACTGCGTCTTATTTATGCATACCACTCACACAACACATCCACACAGGCACACAAACACACACTGCAGGACATGAATATGTCCTCCAAATCATTTCAAGTCTAACCACGATTTTAATTTCTCAAAAAGACTAGATGTGCCAAGTCTGTGGTGCAGAGGCATGAGGTCATGATATGTGACTTCACATTGGTCAGATCATGCTCTACAACATGAAACAGATTTGAGCAAGGATATTAAATATTGTAAAATATTGTAGAAGAGTTTTACCATAAACTGTAAACAATTCTTATTTCAGCCATGCAAGCCCCAAATGTTCCTGCCAGTGTTCACAGAGAAGCCAAAGCTGCAGCCAAGTCTGTATATATATATATATATATATATATATATATATATATATATATATATATATATATATATATATATATATATATATATCACCATGCATTTTTTTCCAGTGACATTATGGCATTGTCAGGTTAATGTGTAGAATTCAGATATTACTATCTTTGTGCAGGGGGAGAAAACAGACTTGTGAGATAAACCTTTTGGTTTTGACACCAATTCACAGCTGGCCAATCACCAAACAGTGGGACTGCTTGTGCTGCTTGCCCCTTATGGCTGCATGTTGCTTCCAGTGGTCATTGCTGCATGCTGATCTAATATGTTTGTGATGTGTCACCTCTAAAATATACTCTACAAAAATATCTATTAGTGATGTAATCTTAAATTAATAATCATCTCAATGTCCAGAGACAACAATGCATCCTCATTCCTAAAAAAGACATAAATATTTGAAACACATTACAATAAAGTGATATTTACCTCTGTCTGACCTTTACTCTACAGTGGTATGCGGGAAAACTGCCAAAAGCAGAGTAGTTAAAATCCATCTGCAAAACAGTGGTGTAGAGGGGAGAAGCCACAGGTAGAGTACTTCTAGCTGTCAGGCACTTAAAACACTAGACACAGCTCTCAGAGAGCAGGGAGAGACAAAGGAGGCTAAGCCAAAACAAAGACACTCTGCTAAGCCATTGTCAGACTGGAAATCATGCATGTAAACTCTCTCCATCTCACACTCCATATGCAAGCAAAATGGGCACTGATTTGCTTTTAGATTATGTGAATTCAGAATAAATCAATAAAAAGAAATGTCACAATGAGTAACCCACCAGCAATGCTCCTCTAACAGAAAAACAATGTCAAAACTTTGAGAAACATGTTTATGAAAAGGCTTATATCACCCAAGTCCGTTAAAAATGAAGCTGGTGGAAGCTGATCGTAAATATACAGTAACAGCCAGCAGCCTGTTAGCTTAGTCTGGCATAATATCTGGAAACAGGGGGGGACAGCTAATCTGGCTCTGTCCAGCTGCATCAAAATCCGCCAACCAACACCTCTAAAGCTCACTAATAAACACAGTATATCTTATTAAATCCGTACAGAAACTAAAGTTTAAAAACAATAATTTGCTGTTGCATGGTGGGCTATGTGCTGGACTATTCATTTTCCTTAAGCTACCTGTATTTCTTATTGTCTTCTTACTTTACTGTGTTTAGGATGTTCCTGAGCACAGTTGAAGTCTTGACTTTTTAAAAAGCAGCCAGGTGTCAGACCACAGACAGCACATCCAAGAGGAAGCTGCAAAAATCAAGGACACCAAAAAACAAACAAACAAAAACAAAAAACACATTGTCTGCCTTTAATAAGAAAGCTGCTGGTGGTTACCATTAAACAGGGTTTATCTGCATGCCAAATCAAGGACAGAGACTTTCCAAGGGAGAAGAAAGAACTGGAGCACGCAGTCTAAACACTGTGCCTTCAGCAGAGTGAATGAGAGCAAAGATAAAGAGGCACACACAATTATAGTCAACCTACAACGGGTGCGCAGTTCTCATTGGATAACTGACTGAACAGGATTTCAGATCTTTTGGATGGTAAATCCACAAGATTTGCCATTGTTTGCCACAAACATATCAGGAACAAAAGAACATAGATATCTACTTAAGTTACACATATAAAAAGCACAAAATTCAAACAGAGAAAATACAAGTATCGCATCGATTACATGTACTGTTACCAATGGAGGCCTGGCTAGCTGATTCTGCAGTCTTTAGGCTAAGCTGCTGCTGGTTATGGTTTTATATTTACTGTAGAGATTAGAGTGGTACCAATTTTGATGTCTAATACTCTACCAGAAAGCAAATAAAAGTATTTCCCAAAAAAGTAAGCCTTTGGCTTAAGGAATAACCCCTGATATACAGTAGGATGGCTGTGACTCAGAGGTAGAGCGGGCCATCTTCCAATCAGAAGGTTGGTAGTTCAGTCCTCGGCTCCTCCAGTCAACATGTTGAAGTTTGCTTGGATGGGCAAGATACTGTGCCCTGAATTGCTCCTGATGGCTGTTCCATCAGTGTGTTAGTGTGGGTAAATGGTTGAAAACAGAGTAGTTGCTGGAACCTTATATGGTAGCCTTGGCCACCTGTTTATGAATATGGGTGTGAATTACTAGAAAAGCGCTGTACAAGTGCAGGTCCATTTACCAAAGTGGAAAACAGAAGCGGTTTTGGTGTTTCAGTGAGTGGATCAGATAGTACAAGAAGTGACCATTAGCAAAATCAAAGCCCACATAACCTCCTGTTTCTCTTCAGTGCTTTTTTGGGTTCAGCATACACCTTTTTTCACAGCTAGATATGGATCATTATATTTTAGTTTGCAGTATGTCCAGTCTCTCTTACTGTGGTGAAGTCATAATTAATGAAGAATGGATTTATGTTTGTGTTGGCTTCACCTGTGGTTTTTGCATATGAGTCACAGTTTCCAGTCTTTTTTTTCAAGTGCCTTTTGAGAGAGTAAGACACACAGCTGGACAGACGGAGAGACAGACAAAGGGTTAAACAGCTACCAGATGTTTTAAAATGTCTCCTGAGTGTCTTTGTGTGTGTGCATTTTTCAATTGGAAGCCCAATTCTAAAACTTGCAATGCAAGCAAGCATGTCCAAACTGAACAGAATATCAATAACCCACCTCTTAAAGAAGTAATGGCCACCTCTGCTCACTCTGAAGGTGACTTTGTTTTAGTAATGGCTGTCACAAGGACCCACGTTGAAACTTGAATTGATTTGCAGTTATATTTTCTCCCTCTTGCGCTTAAAACCTGCGCATCAGTTATTGCTGTACATGCTGATGCCAAGGTCATTTTGAACGTAAGAATGATAGAGTCTGACATTAGCCCCATTGCCTCTGAATGGGCAGATGCTTTGCTTCGGAAAGTAGGTTGCCAAGTGTCTGCTTTGATAACCCACTGGGGCCGGCTGAGAGGAGTTGGCAGGCTTGTGGCGGGAAACTCCCTGTGCGTTTACTCAATGTAGATAGACTCTGCTGCATTACCATTTAGAGCACAATGAACACACCGTACGGCTATATTTCACACACAGGCACACACACACATGATCGAAACACACAGGGTTCCTTGAACATTTAACCTTCATGCAGCTATTTGCAAAATGCAGTACACATGTGAACATATAGTTTGTTTAAAAAACTTTTCAATGTAATTTTTATCATGAAAAATCATTCATGAATTAGTGATTTTAGAACATAATTAAGCATGAGCACTGGACTTAAGTCGGCTAAACCATTATGTCAGCTTTTTATATTGGGTCTCCTTATTTTATGTAATCCACTCACACAAGGCTGCGAAAAAAGAGAAAAAAATCAAGCAATAAAAAAAAAAAGGTTTTGCCCAGGATTATGGCCGATTGTGATTTTTCATTACCTTTTGTTCATTATAGCCCACTTGCTAATCCAAAGTAGTTCTCTTCCATCTGCCACTTCCAATAAAAACTGAAAGGATTATTGCCTTTCTTCACATCCTTAAATATATTATCACCTTTGGAGTTTCACAGTCAAGATGGCAAGATGGTCGGTCGCTCATATCTTGAGTCATTCAACTCACTTTAACTATAAAAGGCGAGAGTGTTTGGCATTTAAGGCATCCATCCTTTCCATTAAACCCAATGTGTTCACTCAGGGTTGTCAGGTTTTGGTTTTGGGTTTTTTTTTTTGTGCTGCTTCTCTGAAAGCATGTTACAGTCCCTTTCTTGCTCATTTTCCATTCACATAACATGTATATATTTGGAATTTTCCCTTTTTTTCCCTTTTTGATTTAGCACTTTGTTTTTGTCTTGTATCATTGCACACTGCAATCTGTTACACCCTCATGGTCACTCTCCTCACCCTTTAACTTCTTTACTCTTACTCATATTTAAACTTCTTCCTCCGTCTCTGCTCCGTCCTCCTGTGTATGCTGACCTCCTTTGTTTCGGTGGTGGCGGGAGGTAGCAGCAGTGAGTGCAGGGACAGAGATGCTGAGATAATGAGAGCTGACTGTTAGAGGGCAGGTCTGAGCCTCTGTGAGGCCTGCCTGTACTGCTGCACTCTCTCTTATTAACTGCTTTCCATCCCAACAGTCAAATTCACAAATTCTTATTATTATCACTGAGAACAACTCTCTGGGTCATGTAATATCTAGTTTGCAAAAGTATGAATTTCATTTAGCCCAGGGCAAACTCTTGCATATTTTGAAATCAGATGACTGTGCAGTGACAAGTAATCAATGCAATTTTTTTTTTTTTTGGGGGGGGGGGCATTTTTACAGTGAGGTATGATTTAACACAACATCCATCAGGGCAAGCAAGATCATCACACAGGTCATATAACTATTTCAAGTTTAACCCACTTACCTAAAACACAAAAGGAAATGTAAATGCACCTGCAGTGTCCCAGCCAGCATGCCCACTGCATTATAAAATATGTACCAAACACACACGAGTTGAACAAGGAAGGAGCGATGCAATTGTGAAACCATTTTTTTCTCATATTATGTTTGTGGTAAAGGTAATGCTGGTCTCTGTTGTCATAATCATGTGGTTTGGACTCTGACTGTCCATCCTGACCACCCTCCTACTGTTGACCGTCAAATACAGGCAAAATGGGAAAAAAAAAAAAAAAAATCATAAAATTGGATTATTAACAGTTTGGTCATTACATTTGGCCTTGCTCATTTTTTTTCTCATGCTATCCTTCTCTCTTTATCTCTGTCACGCATGCACACTGTTTCCTTTCAACATTATTCCAACCTTTTAAAACAGTATTTCTGGGCAGGTGTGTGTGTGCTGTTGTGTCCTGCAGGCTGTTACGCTGAGATACAGATCTTTTGTTGTGTCAAATTAATTAGCTGGGCAGCATGCCTGCTTCACTCAGTTTGACCCTGGTTGTGTGTGTGTGTGTGTGTGTGTGTGTGTGTGTGTGTGTGTGTGTGTGTGTGTGTGAGAGAGAGAGAGAGAGAGAGAGAGAGAGAGCATAACCTTGTTTTTTAATGTTATCTTTTGTGTTCTTTGAGTTTGTTTGCACAGTACTCCCAGTTTGAGTGCACCACTTCCTCTCAAGGTTCAGCTCTCGTGAAGCAGCAGCTTTTACTGCTGCACTGACACTCTGCCAATCACAACATTTCGTCTCACTGGCCATTGCAGATTTGTGACCCCCAACAGTGCAGCCTGCTAACATTCACTTATGGAGGTTCTCTTTTTCCTTCTTTATATTAACCTTGGGGAAAAAAAATTATGCCAATTTATACTTACATTAATGTATTAAACAGTAGTTTATGTATGATTTCTGGTCAATTTTGGAATTTGCAGAGATGTATGACTTTACTTTGCAAGTTCATTTAAAGTTACTTTTATTTAAATGTTTTACGAAGAAATGACAGATTTCTGGTAACATCCTAGTTTAGATTAGCTTTTAGATTTCCAATCAAATATAAAAAAATGTCAATGAGTTACTCTGACTTGACTCTAGGGGTCAAGCATTTAAGACAGAAGACAGGTGAATTAAATTTCTATAAAGGTTGTCTTGTAAATGCCAGGTCACTGTGATAAAAATGAGTTTGCTTAGGGCATTATTTTTATTCACAGCTCTGCTGATCTTTTCATACTTCCTCCTCTCTGGGGAATCCTGAGCCTATTTAACACATCTTCTTCCAGCTGACTTTGCCAGGAACTGACTTGTGTGAAAAAATGCCGCCACGACAGATACGAGGGACCAAATGTGTTACATTGCTGAAGATCCTCTCAGAAACATGCAGAGAATCAGGTGCAAATTTTAACCGTTCACATGTGTGACTGGCTCTTCTGAGCAGGAGATATATAAATGGCAACAAAATTGCGATAGCTTAGAGGGACAACACTGACTGCCAGAGCAGACTTGATATCCACATAACCAGTAAGTGCCAATACTGTAAAAAGAACCATCTGCAGCTACGCTCTAGCAAGCAGCAGCCTCCAGGGCTGAAAAATAAAGCCAACATGGAAGCACCAAAAAGTGCAGTTCCCTGAATGGCCACTTGAGACTGGCTACAGGAGAGAGTCAATCCCTATAGACTCCATGTTTGAATGCTCAGTTTCTCAGCAGAATTCAGCATGTTTACAGCCTTGTACAAAAAAACATGTTTGGTTTCTATAGCTAATTTCAACATTCATGTCAACTGAACAGGGGTGAATTTTTTCTTTATAACTCAACCTTTTTAATTTTATTAAGGCTTAAAGTTATGCATGATTAAGGGCAGGTTGCTTGAGTGACTTGCTGTTTGCGAGGCTTGCAGCAGTTTGTGGGTCAAAAGGATGTCTGTTAATCAGCAGATCAGTTTAACCACTGTGATTGACATGTTTCACTATCAGGATTTAATCCATTTGGTCAGATAACATCATTTTATCCCCATTCAAGTTAGCAGAACACAGCCACTCGGCTGCACTTGCCACCATCTCTAGTGCACTTGCTGTACGTGCATCAAAGTGCAGAGGTAGTGCCAACAATAATCTGAGTAAATTTATTCACAACAGATAAACAATTTTGTTGTGATGCACAACTGAGCAACTCTCATAAGAATGAACGGGGCCTCGCATTCAATGCTGTATCCAGTTCTCCCAATATATCTATGGATCCACCCCTTGCTCTCCACAGCTCCACCCGAACTGCCGAACTTGAGGCTTCGAAATGGCAGTCTTCAAACCACCATCATGGTAGCCACGCCCATTATTTTATACAAAGTGCGCACCAGGCTTTGTGAAGCCGTAACTGCACAGTAATGAGTGCTGACATTAACCTGCTTGGTGCTCTCAATGACAACACATTGGCATTACGCAAATGTTACAGATGTTCACTGTTTTCATTTTTTTGTGTTAGCATGCTAACTATTTGGTCATAAACCAAAGTGTTAGACATATTAAAAATTTCACTACATTTTTACTACATGATGGTCCTAGATTACAACTCTGTGGATCACTAAAGTGATTACAGTCAGTTTTAAAAGGAACATGAATGTCTAAAACAAAAATGTTTTCAATCCGATCAATGTTTTACTCAAAACCAAAAATTTCAATCTCAACATCATGATCACCAAACTCAGAAGGACATCTCTTTGGACCCTGAATCTATCTGATAGATATTTCACTCTGGACCAAAGTGGATCAGTTCATGGTTTACCAGGCCAGTATTACCATTCTTGGAGTCACGCTGCTAGAATGGCTGGAAAAACTCACAAGAAACTACTATTTTCTGGTTGCATCACACCAACTTCTTTAGGATATGTACTTCAGATATAGCCAGAACAGCAGCTTAACTTCAACTTCCAACTGGCCTGTTGTGCCCTTTCCATATCCAGTTAATCCTTTGTGTGGCTCAATTTGTGGTGACCCGTCAGTGCCAGCTTATAGCAGTGGGCAATAATAATCAAAGGCTATAGCAGAGGGGAATGAAAACAACGACATGGATGAGTTGGAGGTTGTCTTTTATTTGCTGCAGAGACCCGAGTGCTTTCACTAAGGTTCAGGTAAGACCAACATTATTAGAAAAGCTCAAAAATGGAGGCAAGCCAGTGCCTCTTGGATTTACAAGGGGCAAAGCCAATCATAACCAATTTCATCATTCTTGTGTGTGAACGCGCAAGGTCGTGTTGTGCGTGAGAGTGATAGGTCAGTGTGTGTTTTCTCTGTGTGTGCTTGTGTGCATGCTTGTCTTCATAATCATGCTGAGCAATGCACCAATCCCTCCAGGACCAACATTAAAATCTTTGCTCTGACCCATCCATCTGTCTCTTGCTCTGGGCTAACTGAGTGCGCTGTTGGCTCATAATTCATGCTGGATAATATAATACACAGACCAGTCACATTATACTAGATTTACACCTGCTTACCAAGGCTATGATGTGACAGCAAAACACTTTGAGGAATGCCAGATGAACAGCTGAGCACTCGCACAAATAACTCCTGTTGGCCAGATAAAATGGCCATTATTTCAGCCTTTGATTTAAAACACATTTCATCAAACATGTGCTAAAGTGTTAGGGCAGGTGTAAATTTAGTCACATAAACAGTTATTCACTAATTTGCAATCACAATGCTGATTAGCAGGGGCGTCAAAGTGGTGGGTGGGGTTTGTGGGTGTGGGGAGGTGGACTGATTACACGAGGGATGATGTTCTTCTGTAGGCCGATGCAGAAGTTAGTTTTACCCTGGTTCCCTCATCAAAAAGCCAATGGGATTTTTCCATGGGATTTTGGATTACTGCAGGAAATAAGCTCTGTGGCAAACTAATGTTTGTGATACTTACTTTTTGGATTTTCGAAACGTAAATGCAATTCCCAGAAGTAAAAAGGTAATGTTATGCTTTAAACAAACTACAAGACTTAACATTTCCACCACAAAAAGCCGTGTTTGGTGCAGCTTGGCGTGATGACTTTCTGTAGTGTCATTTAACCAGTTGGTAGCAACCACCTTTTTATAGTGTCTAAAAGCTTCAAAGTTTGTGAGTTGGGTACAAATTTGAGTATTTACTGATGTATTTTATGTCTTAGAAAAAAAGTGTCTTTAAGCTTGTGTTAACAGCAGAGGTCATTTTAGACACCCAACCAAAAACCCATTCAAAAAACCCATTGACTTTGAGATGGGTGAACCATAAGTACTGAAATGCTAAAAAAATTCTGGGTTTCAGGACTCATTAGTAGGGCGCTGTATGGGAAAGTTTGGTTTTGTTTGCAACTTTTTTTTCTGAGAAATAGAGCCACAACTAAATAAAAATGGGATGCATAAATCAGTCTAACATGATATTTAATAGATCAGTGTCAACCCCTAGTGTGACATATAACAAATGTTTCTGCAACACTTCATAAACTATTGCAATTGCACTTACATGGCAGTAACAATTATTAACCTTGATTGTTATATAGCAACTTACGTCGTCCTCTTCTCGGAGGGTAAGGAGCTCCCGAATCTCATTTTTTCCCAATTTGTTGTTGTTCTTCTTTGAGTTAGTGGCGAACTGCTACTGGCTGCTTTTCATGTCTGCTGTTGCTACCTCCCATGGTGGCTCAAAGGCGAGACCACTCTATCTCCCATTTTGTACCTATACAGAATGCTGAGGCGGCATATTGGCGTGCTATTCCCGCCTTGAACAAGCAGTGTAAAAGAGGGAAGGAAGGATCAAGAGAGTAAAGACGGGGGCCCACAGAAACTGCTTATGTATAGGACCTAGAATTTGGTGCTACGCCCCTGCTGATTAGTGACCTGACCCAATGAAGCATTGCAGTATATTCCTCATCAGAATGCCATTGCTACATGAAGTTATTTTCTCATTCACTGCCCCTCTTAAACTTACAACAATGATCAAGGATTGTAACCAGCAACCATAATCTCTCTTTATTCCCCTTTTCTCTTGTCTTTCCTCACATTCTTTGTCTGACCTGACAACTGCATCTGCCACCATATCCTGCTTGTTATCTACTATAACCCACCCCTAATTTTCATTTTCTTTTTGCTAATCTTTTTCTCTCCATTGATTTTCCCCTCTCTCACTCTTGCTCTGTTTTCCCCCTCATCTCTTGCCACAACATTCCTGCCAAAGGAATCTGGCATGGATGCTAATTTGTGATTCGGCCTGGAACAACACAATATCAAAGAGCTGTTGTCGCCAGGATGTCAGCACTATAGGAAAACTATCTCACAGAGAGACACCAAAGAGAGTGATACAGATTCTTGAAGGAGCTGTAATTGACATTCTTCAAAGCTTCATTTTCAAGGTGTGTGTGATTTTGGAAGAGCAGCGGTAGGGGATGTATCTGCCCCTGCGACTGATAAGAAATGATTTTAGTGACTCGTCGCATGCTGACCAGTAGAGCTGCAAAGCTATGAGATATTACTCACAAACATATGCACTCACAAGAAAACACACATGCAAGCTTTAGCCGACTGGAGCAGTTCTGCTGTGAGATAACATCTCCCTCTGATCTGCGGAAAAAGTGCCGTCCCCTCCCACGGGCCAGACGGTAAACAAAAATCAGAAAATGCTACACTGTCACACAACAACAAACAGACGACGCGTCTGAGGGACCAAACAAGCATCTAGAAATTATTCATGCGCTCTGTTTTAGATCAGGGATTTTTCTTCTCTTGTAATCAGTCATTGTTGAAGTGATTATTGAGCAGGGATGGATGCAAGAGAGGGGTGAGAGCATAAAAAATAAAAGACTGGAAGACTGGACAGAGATTAGAAGAAAGAGAGAGAGATGATGATAAGAGGAAAAAATAGAAGAAAAAAAAGACAGAGTTCAGTGAGAGTGTGTAGGCTGATAATGAATGTAATCTGCATTTAGATGATATCAGGCTGTGTGGTCATCCCTGCTGTGAATTTACTAGCTCTGATTACAGATTTACAGCCAGTGTTGTTTGGAGAGATGCATGTAAAGCTGTTTTTCGAGCAGAGCTGAGCACCGACATGAAAATATCTGTGCATTGAGACTGCACACTCAGTCCTTCAAAGTCATTTAAATAGTGTGAATGAATGTGCAGTATGATTATATGATTAAAACCAGTATTGAAATTTCTTTTATTCTCATATTTAGCCAAACCAGAAGCCTGATCATCATTTAATGGATCGCTGTCAGTTACTGTACCTGCATTGTTCTTATGGTACCAGTGTTTCTTATGGACCTGATAAAATACACTCTTTTTATCAAATCACTGCATCAATTCAAAAGCCCCAGCCAACTGCAAACTAGCATCGACCTCAGTTTTAGTGGTTTAAAGTATCCCTATCAATAAGTGCTGAAGGTTGCCAGCTCTTTAATCAGAAGACGCTGCTTCATCTAAAATCCAGAGGGGGCGACAAAAGGAAATGTGTCGGTTGTGCTGAAAGTGAAAACCTGAGAGGAACCACTTAAAATAATGAAAATTCACTCCTCTGAGTTATAAGATATTTACTGGATTTATTAGAATGAAATCATCACTAATGCATCATACTGACTTCTTAAGTCATTCTTTTCATACGGAGAAAATTAGAGACGCTGTGATTATCTGCTTCCAGTGCTCGCTAGTTTTACAGATGTTTGTGTTTACCTTTATGAGTAATGCTCCAAATGAAATCATTTTTCTATCTGGCTTCAGACAAATGGCACATGAACGAGATACCTGCTGTACTTTGGTGCAAGATCTGTTTTGTTTTGTAAATGTTTCTACTTTTTAAAGGTTCAGTGTTTAGGACTTAAGGGGATAGGCCTTCTTTGTACTATGGACCTTCCCTGTGTCCGGAATAAAGTTTGATTTGATTTGATTTGTTTGTAGGATGTAGGGGGATATATTGTCAGAAATATAATGTAATGTAATAAGTATGTTTTCTTCACTGCATAATAACGTGAAAATAATAGTCCTTGTGTTTTCCTTATCTTAGAATGAGCTGTTTATATCTACATTCAGAGCGGGTCCTCTCCCACACAGATTGCCATGTTTCACAGTAATATTTCTCCATAGGCTCATGATGGACAAATCAGGCGCTGGCTCTAGACAGGGTAATTTTTGTTTTGGCCTCAGAGATGAGCAGCAAAGTTAAAACCCTATTTTTTTTTTTCATTTTTCGTTTTTTTTAACATGAAACTGCTTTCTTCAGTGTTGAAATCGTTTAAATCACTGGGCCTGGTTGTTTTGGAGAGGAAGAGACCTCTGTGGATAATTTGGCTCCCTGTACAACCATCTGAATGTCTGGATCTTAAGTTATCAGAGAAAAAAACATGAAGACACATTAGCATGTGGTAGGCTATCGGCTTGTCTCTGACGTGCCAAACAGTGTAGGTAATCAGTGGGTCCACCTGTGTTGGAAAGGAAGAGACCTCTGCGGATGATTTGGTTCCTGGTAAAAAAAAAAAAAAAAGCCTCCTGAACAATTAACTGTGAAAAATTTCTAACCTGGATAAATTTCAGCTGGTTGCAATCTGCAGTTCTCACCACTAGATGCACCGCAATCCCCTTAATTCTTACACACTGTTCCTTTATGTTTCACTCACTGTTTCATCTTTTGCAATCCTAGAGAGAAAAATCCTAAATCCCTTCTGAATAGCTCCTAAGCCAGTGTTGAGTGACAGTCTTTGGTACTGAAGCAACTGTAGCTCTGGGATGTGGACACTGTCTTCTTTGCTTTAGTGAAAAGGGCAGAATGGCTTTATCAGGATCCACACAACTGCAGTCTGATAAGAAGCTTGATAGTTGTTATTCAACATGTGCAATACATATTCAGCCACAGCAGCTAGACCATCTTTATGTAAGTTTTTTGTTGTTTTTTTTTGTTTTTTTTTTGTGTGGGGTTGGGGGGATAATGTGTATTTGAATCAGATGTTATTCTCCAACAAACAAAAGCCAAACAGTAGCATTGTGCATTATGTTTACAAAGAGGGAGCAATGGCCATATCTAGGGAAATAAAGGAAATTTCATTTAATCATTTAAGATGCAAGAGTGTTTTTACTGCAGATTACACTCTTTGTTTAAAATTCATGAATATGTAAATCAGCCAGGAATTTCCCCCCCAAACAAGAGAGGATTTATCAGGTTGGCTTAATATGACATATTTTAATCTTAGTAACAAAAGAAAAAACATTAATTCTGCTTTTATTGCTTGTAGGACAAAACCTTTTTTGTATTATTTATTTCATGTGACTTCCCTAATTGGCTCTTTTTAACAATAGAATAATTCAACCACTTATAATAAATAATGTCTTAGTCATAACAAGGTAGGAGGTATTATTTTCTTTGCTCTTTTAATCAACATTAGTAATTTACATAAGTGATGCAAAGTTTAGTTTGCTAAAAAATAATGAGAACAGTCACACTTTCGTGACCACAGGAACATTTACTCTTTTTACTCTTTTTAAAAGAAAAGAAAAAAACCCAAAACAGAACAACACTTAACTGTTTTCTTCCTTTACATAAGAGGGGACAGATTTAGGTCTATATTCATGATTAGACTTTTATAATTTAAGTAGAATATTTTTGGGCTAAAAATATAGTGGTGCTAAATTTCACACAAACACGACTCAACTTTTGTCAAACAAAATAACAATGCAGAAAACACACCTTCAAAAAAATACACAAACAAAAAACCCAAACAAAACGTATGAGAAAACATCACAGAAAACACTGTACATTTCAGAAAATATATTTCAGTCAATAGATCAGAATACACAGTAACAAAATGAAAAAACCTATATCAATAGAAAGAGAACTAAAAAAACACAACCACGAGTCATCACAAGGCACAATTGTTTTTTACTTTTTTATATTTGCTTGTTTGATTACGCTTATAAAATGAAACTACACGGTCTATCACCCCTTTTCACTCTATATAAAGCTGGAGTAGGCAGTTTTATGGAAACAAAAAGATAAAAAAAAGATAATAATTACAAAACACACCTTCCTCCTGTAGCTTTCTCCTCTCTGTCTCAACCCCTGTATTTTTCTGCAATATTTTCCTGCCATTAAATCAGGCTTTCACCACCTGGGACTTGCATGCGCACCTTTACTGTATTTGCAGAGCAGCCCTCTTTTTGAAAAGACTTGTGATTGGCCTGAGTTTCTCAGACCTTTCAGACTAGTTGAATCACAATATGCTGAAAGGTCATTATGATTTTTTTTTACATTTGATACTAATAGAAAACTGCTTGCTAAGGCTTTAAAACACTTTTAGAAATTGATGATGACCACTAAGATAAACATGATAAAGGCAAGGGGCCTCAACCCACCAAACTCTAAAAAAAGTTTTGGCAAACTTTACTCTTCTAAAAATGTTGTTCATGTAAAAGAAGAAATTAGAATTTTTTTTGTTCTTATAAAGTCATTTAGGTCACAGTGATGAGATGTTTTGATGGAAAACTGAGGAGATTCATAAGATTTAGTTCGCCAAAAAAGGAAATTACATTCTTGTGACCAGAATCTTCTGCATCTTGAAGATGAAAAAAATGCTAATTTTCATTTTTTTTTACTTTTATTAAATTTTAGCCATGCATGGATTTACACAAGCCAGACAGCATATTAGAGAACATGCATTTCAGGTGCTGAAGAGAATCCAGGTTGGATATTATGATTCTTACCGCCATCCAACAGCAGGTTTTTGTTTTTTTTTTCCAGATAGGCACCTTTATGACAAATCTGCTCATAAACTGCATTCTCCTAGTCCACAAGCAGTCAACAGCATGCTATCCAGTTATTGTGAGACCCTTCTACAAGGATTGTTATGGGACTCAGTAGAGCAACTTAGCTTTTCGATATTCTGCTTAAAAGGCAATGGCCCACATTTAACATAGAGCTCTGCACCAAAGCTGATGGCTCTTATTTTTCACCAGATGCCACCTCACAATAAAGTCTTACCTTGGAAACACGTTTTGAGAAAATGAACTGATCTTTGACACCAGTTTCATTTCAGTTCCTAATGTGCCTATTTCTAGCAAAAATAGGCCGTCATATTTCTTGAGATTTCAGCACAGTGGTAGCTTTGACTTATTTCCTATACGGCTTATATTTAATTATTTGATAGCAAATGAAATGCACAGTTTTATCCCATTTCTACTGGAGTCGTTTTCAGGTTAGCCTACATTAATTGCCAGTCAGTATCAGATTAGCCCTTGAGATCAGCGCCTGCACTCTCTTTGATGCCTCTTTCTTGCTCTGTCATTCTCCCTTACTCTTAAAATACATACTCTTTCTTTGCCAGTGACTCTTTCTTATTGTCTCCACCTGCCATCCTCTTTCTTGCACATGCTCACAATCTCTCTATCCCTCTTTTCTTCTCTCTTTCTCACACTATCTCTCCCTGTAGGTGTCAATCAGTGAGAAGAGCAGGCCAGACATGCAGCCGTCCTCAGAGGGTCACACAGTGCGGTCACTGCCAGCAGGGCCTGTTGACAGCTTGCTGCTCGTTATCCAGAGCTGATACTGGAGACAAATTAGATCCCTGCCGTGGAGGGAGTTGGTCAGAGGCTCCAGGTGCGGCTGCGTACAGTGAGGGTGGTCATCAAATCTACGATCCCACTGCTGGACAGAATGTTGATATTGGACAATTCTGCAAAACGAACAACCTCCTCCTAATCTTAAACATACTCTGGTTGCCATGCATGGATCTTGTAAATATATCCATTCATTATCTGTAACTGCTTGTCCTACTCAGGGTCGCAAGGGGGCTGGAGTCTATCCTGGCTGACACTGGGTGAGAGGCGGGGTAAAACCTGAACAGGTCAGCAGGCTATCACAAGGCTGACACATGGAGAAAGACAATCATTCACGCTCACACCTACAAGCATTAAGGTATGTCAATGTGTTCATGGGCTAAAACTTAAAAATGTGCATCAAGTTAAGAATTTCTTTATGTTTGTCTGCATATCAGCGAGGCGCTAGCCCTGATGGTGGGGTTGAGTAGTTTAAGTAGCCTAGCAAAGGTTTTGGACAACAAATGTTATGACATATTGTTCAAAATATATACCATATAAACTATAGATAGCATATAAAAAGCCAAAACATCTCAATCGCCCCTTGGTAGCTGACTGCAAGGTCAAAAAACCCACCCCCTCCATGTTAGTTTATGGGACATGGACCAAACGAATACCTCAAATTACAGGTCGAATACATTTCAGGGTGATAAGAATACAGTTCTTATCACCTCACCTTATCATGTTTGTTCAGGTGTTCTTTTTTCTGATAATAATAATAATAATAATAATAATAATAATAATAATAATAATCTGATTATCTCAACAAATTTGCAGACCAGTTTTATCCCCAAAGAAAGCATTTTTGCACAGCAAAAAGATGTAAAGCAACAGTGTGACTGTTTTATTCAACATATAAACGTAAAGCCTACTGATTTAAAAAAAAAAAAAAATGTGTAACCCCATTTTGATCAGTAACTGTAATTTGGTTATATATTTTTTCTTAGTAACTGTAAATGATTACAATTACATTTGCTGTAAAAGAGATTAAAATTTAAAAGTATTAAAATTGATAAAAACTCCTGATAACTGATAAACTGATAAAAAAAGTACAGAAACATTAGTGCACTAGAATAAACATAAAGGGCTCTGAGAAACATGCACCTGCCAGATGAGTTAATCTGTGATCTACTTGTTGAGATTTTTGAGAGATGATGCTTGAGATTGATTACTCATGCCTGCTCAGGTAGGAAAAGGGAGCATGAGGCTGCAAGGCCTCATTCTCAGAGAAGCTGCTAGAAAGAAAACAGCGCAACCGTCCATCTTTGTTGATTTCTTCCCTTTTCAGGTATGAAATGAGTACTTTTAGTCTTGAATTTTGTAGTATGTTTGCCAAATTGTTTTGCTAGTGTTTTGGCGACGTGCTTAACGAATGTTCAGTGTTTTTGAAGCATTGTTTTGATTGTTAGATTGCTAACTGGTAAACAGTAAGCAGTTAGCTAAACACCATTTCCTCAGTGGGTGGTGTTACACGCACGGTGGGTCAGGTATGACACATAGCCCTTGTGTGTGCGCTGGGATTGTGTTTAGCTCTGTAAGGCACACATCCAGAATATGAAGTTGCCAATGTTCATGTATGTGATTAATTATTAATGATGTTGATGAAATGATGTGTTCATTTTTAACATAATTTTTTGTGTGAAAAAGGAACAAGACAAATAACAAAATGTTTAAATTGAATAGATTTTTTTGTGTCTCCAACTCATTTCAGATTGATCACTTAAGTTTGCAGATAATGTTCAATAGGCAATTTTCATGTATATAAGAAAAAATGGGAAATTACAGTCTACTTATCCGTTTACTAATGAAATGCAACGAAAATAAGAAACTTAGATTGTAAAGTCGCAATTGAGATGAAAAGAATATGCATATTATCGTTTGGATGTTTTATATTAAACTAACTTTTGAACTGATCTAAACATATTTGAGACATACACTACTTTCTGAATGAAGTTGCCAGTGAGGAAGCATCATGTGCCTGCATGTTTATTGATTTCTCCCCTTTTCAAGGTGTTTCACTCGGGAATGGTCAGACGGGTGGTGGGGTGGGAACTCCACCACCGCAGAGATAGCTATGCAGACTCCAACTCCAAAAGACGTCACCAGTGCAAGATGACAGAGGCTGTATGCGGGATATTTTGGCTCCATTTACACAGGAGCAGAGGTAAGTGGGGACGTATTGTCCATCTTCATATGCAGTTTATGGTATAAACCAACACACTCTCAAACCTAAAGGACAAAATATATTGGTTTCCACTGACATCAAAAGCAGCATACCGTTCTAACAGTCACAATCGTGAACATGTCCTGAGGTCATGAGTGGTCACAATTCTGCTCCAAAACTATGTGGACAAGGTGTCGGAAAAACATCATGGTTTGGTATTGAATAAGAATACTTTTATCATGACACAACACACATACTACACAACATGTACGCCAGTGTAACATGCTGCGTATAGGCTGCTAGCATACTGGGCATGTTGTTATTAAAAGAAATTAATGTTGACTCAGGGACGCAAACACTGCTCTCCGATGTGAAAGTCCTGTGTTTGTTTAACCCCTCCTGCCCAGCCTAGAGGGGCTTCTCCATCATTTTTACAACAATACATGGACGTTGTCACTTTTTATGCAATGTCACATTACTTCCTCTATTCCTGTAAAAGTTACCATGGCCACAGGAGGGCACCGCCTAAGAATATATATAAGTATGGGTTCTAAAAACCTGCTGACTCTTGACTGTGCAAGTCAACCTTTGTGGTCGTTTTTTCCAGTTATAGCTGGCCGGTCTAAATAAATACTGCCCTTTGTTGGCTGGTTTTGTGGTTTTGTTTCTTTGGTTGTTTACTCATCAAACGTATATTCTTGTAGCCTTTTCTACTGGTACCTCGTAATGGAGTTTACCCTAATGGCTAAGGGCTTTGTCTCAAATGTGCATCTGTATCCCCATTACTGATGTGATGTAATAAAAAGTCAGATTGCAGTATGCATATATCTTCTCTTCCTCTGTGGATGGATAAGATAATGTGTTCAAGACTAAAAATGTAAAACTCCTCAACTATCTTAATGACTGAAGCTGGCCACGTGTGCAGTATTTTAATAGGAGGATGGGTATGTATTGAAGGAGGTGCAAGAAAAACATCAATTTTAGAGTTCACAAAAACAAATTAAACTTTAAACAGTCTTCTGTAATAAATTTGGCAACAAAAGCTTCACAGTTTTTAATTTGTTTTTAATTGAATATTTCTTCTGGAAGATTAGAATAATCAAATGTTGTAATCTCTTTATAATAGTCACAATTAAACAAGGCAACACAAATGATTATTTATGGACATTGTCAATGATTTTCTTTTAAGTGTTGTAATTGACAATGAGGCAAACAAGCACTATGCATGTTAAACTGTCCTATGATTTTTATTATATCAAATGATAAAGTGGGCTGTTTTTGTGTGACACTGGGATGCGAATTCAGCAATTCACAAAATGCGACAAGGGTCAGACTCTATTGAGTCATTCCTTGGTAACAAGATGTTTCTGTGTGATTTAAAGGAAAATGTTGCTAGTGATGCATTGGTGCTGCCGGCCGTCAGAGTTGTTAGGATGACATAGTGTGAATCTCTGCCTTTAGCTTTGATTTACTTTCCCTTCTTTCTAACATCCAAGCTTGTTTTGACAACACTTAAGACCCTTGTAGTTGCCCTGAAGTACCTGAGGAAAACATTTCTCTTCCCAGAAGAAGGACATAGTGCTATTCAATAAGGAATGGAGTGACTTGAGGAGAGAAAAGAGGACGGAGAGCAATGGGTACACCATTAAGAAATAGCCCCTAAACTACATGTGACAATAGGCAAGATTGCACTTGAACCCAATTCATCGAGGTAAAGTGGCCATTTGAGGAGGTGTGGTGGGGAATTGGTGTTCCTGGATTGAGATGGAGGAATGCAGAGAGTTAGAGCTGTTTTCTGTATCTATATGTCATTGCTGTTCACAGCTACACACTAACAGAGAGTCAAAGCACACTAACATTGAAATCTACAGCACATGCATCTACACAAATAGTAATAGAGGTATGTAGACTTGTGAGCACACTGCACATGCATGCACATGTGGGAAGAGGTCATAAAAGGCATCTGTTAAGAGAGGTCAGACAGCAGTCAATAGTGCAGTTTGTTTTTAGTTTTAGTTAATACAGTTTACTGTTGAGTCTGGTTCCCAGGCCTTAAAATACCAATGACCTTGAGTTGATTGTCAGACTGAACCACCAACCAAAAGAGTATTTAAAACCTGTATGTAAAACCTGGCAACGAGATTCAACAATGGCAATGTTGCTTCAGCGCTTAATTTTCCGGCCTCTATACACTGTAATCTGTAGCCTTTTCTCTGCAGTCTTGTACTCACCTTTTTGAAGGTATGAAGCTGTACTTAAGTACAGTGGTGCTTAGAGACAAATGCTAACATCGGCATGTTGATGTAGTGCAACGCCATTGTTCTGATGGCCCAAATTTAAGCAGCTCTGTTAGTCTGAAATTGTCCCATTGGACCGAAAGCCCATTCTTCTGACAGGCCGCTTTCCCCAACACAAATGCCCTTTACTCCAAAGTCCTGTTTCTCTAGAAATAAACCATTCCCTGTGGTTAGTTTCAGTTTCCCAGTGGTGTTTGCGCCACTGATTGCAGGAATTTTTACCGACCTATCGCAGTGTTTCCCAACTGCATTTTAGCCAGCAATGCAAGGTATTTTTAAATACCTATCACTTTGTTTCCCAGCAACAGTTGAGCCACTGATCCCCAGTGCTTTTAGCGACCACCCAGTCAAGGTGTTTTTTATGAACCTACCCCTGCCCCTTCGGTGGTACAAAAGCCTCCAGTGGCTTTTGTACCACCAAATGAGGGTGTTTTAAGACAAAACATTGATATTTTCCAAACTATAACTACACTGCCCTTGCAATGAGTAGCTGTGTTCAGAGCTAGACAGTTAACTAACAGTGTGCAGTTCCACAATAAAAACAAGGTGTAACAACTTTACTTTTCTCTTTTTTCCTGTAAAACTGAAAAAAGCACAAATAGTGTAAAGAAATCAGAATATTACCCTTACACATACAATAAAAACAATGCAAAGCACAGCTGTTAAAAACAGAATATGCTGAGTCACTTTGCTAATCGGTGGCTAATCATACTTATTTGACGTATTTTAAGTAAATCAACAACTGTATCTTTAAAATATGCTCTCAAAAATCCCAAAAAACTTGCATAACACTTAGGGAAAAATAGTGTCCTAGGCAACAACATAGAAAGATGAAAGTTGCAGATGGAGAAGTTCTAACAGTCTGCTCTCCACCATGCTTAGTTAACTCTAACAATGCGGCGGCTGCCACTGAATATCCAGCAGAGGGCAATGCAGCGCACAAACTCTGCTGAATAGCCACACATGCCCTAAAAAGGGGGCAGAACAATAACCAAGTGGTTTCTGTGTCTCAGTCTTACCACATCTTTGCCACAGAGTTATTGACAAATGTAGTGTATCTATATTTTCTGGTGATTGATTTGTCTAACCAGAGGAAGTGTGTATTTTTGGAGAAACGGGACTTTGGAGCATTGGGCCTTTGTTTTTTTTTTGGGATACTTGGCTGTCAGAGAAATGGGCGTTAGATCCAACAGAAAATTTGTCACAGTAACAGGGCTTCAGAATTTTGGGCCATCAGAACAACAGGCAGTCCCCTTTGCTTGTAATGATATTGTTAACTTGTTGATGGTACATGCGAATAATGTACATCATTTTATCGCCATATTTTAGAGTGTTAGCGTGGCAATATTTGCTAATTAGCACTATTTACAATTCATCCTGGGGGAATATGAATGTCTCTACCTAATTCAAGTTATCTTCATGCTAGCACATGATGAAAACAAAGGGGATCACCCAAATTATTAGAATTAATCAGAGAAATCAAATGTCTGTACAAAATGCTGTTCCAATCCTTTAAGAAGATGTTAAGACTTTTAAGAGATTCTTTTCTTTTTAAGTTCTGAAGCAGGTACTGGCACTTTGTTATTGGTACGACAGCTTGTGAAACAGTCTACAGCACATACCTTTCTACCATTCTCTAGTGCTCTGGCTTTGTTTGCAAGTCACTGCTTGATTTCAACATGAAGTTGTAGAGATATTTTCAGTCTAGATCAAAGGCTATGTTCACATTACAGGTCTGAATGCTCAATTCCAATCATTTCCCCAGATCTGATCTTTCTGCCTACACTGGTCACATTAATGTTTGAAGTTACCCATATCTGACATCAGCCTGAACAGGTTTCTGCTGTGAAACACCTCATATGCAATAACCTTACAGACTGAACAACAGAAAGTGTCACATTTGCAAAATGCTAATTTTGAATGAAAAAAGGAATAACAAAGTGGTACAAGCTTCGCCCTCAGAATCTTCACCATAGTAGGAAGGTAAGATAACATAGATCTGTATATTTAATCCCCCTGCTCTTGCTAATTTATCCTTAACAGTTTGTATAATATCCTACAAATTACTGCCCCACGAGTGATGTTAAATCCTTAACGTGTTACTGTGGTAAGGTTTAGGAAAATAAATATGGTGAGTGTACCTTAAACTGACTCAAAGTTCACACGGTTCTGAACACCAGTCAACAGGGGAAAGTATCCAGGGCAAAGTCCTGTGTTTTGTGACCCACCCACCACCCAAACTTCCCTGCACTCACACAGAGGAAAAAGGAGTGACACTTGTGTCATGTCAGCAATTTGTTTGCCAGTCATAAAACCACAAAGCTAGCATGTCTAATATAATCTCTCAGTCCCTTGATTTCAAGTAATAACACATCAAATAATAAACTATCATTAAGCAGATTTGTGGGTGTATGTCTGTGACTACCTCTGACTAATTGCAGACAGCTGCTTCAAGTGTGTATATGCTCATTCATGCATTTGCATTTTCCAGGACACAAATTGCTGCCATGACACAAGTGTCACTACTTTTTCCTCTGTGTGAGCGCATTCCCTTTTATTTCACAGGCTCTGAGGCATAACAAAGACCACTGGAGCTCGTATATTGGCAATCACACAAATCTGCCTTCACCTCAATATTTAATGAGCTGAGCGAATTAGCCATACAAAGCAATCTATTGAGCCTTTCCTCCCCACTTTGCTGATACACACGCAGAGAAAAGCACCTCACAGAAAGCTTATTACAGCTGAGCCAACACTTCTAATACTTGTGAGAAGTATCTTGTACACACAAATATGGACAACCTTGTGCACGCACACACACACAAAGACATAGGCCAGCTTTACTGCAGAAAACACACATTGCATTACACCATATGTTGCAACACCCTGTCATCAAATGTCAATCTACATTAACTGACTAACCAAGAAATGCAAAAGATTGACTTAATAACTGCTGTAGCAGTCTTATTTTCAGCTGTGTGAAACAGAGACATTTAGAGAGATAATGATAACGGCTCCTTAAGTCAATCAAGTAACACAAACCCTGATCAGTGATCCATGCGTGATGATGGAGCTGTGTTTCTTGACTGTTAATTAAAATGTAGCCTGAACCTTGACAAGCCTCTGACTCAGAGAGTGAGTTAATTAGCTTGTTAAAAACCTGGTTAAGGAAACATTTAATGGTGCAATACACAGTGAGTGGAAATAGGATTGCGTCCCTTTTTAGGTTATCAGACAATCCATCACATGTAGTATGTACTGAATATAAACTACCAAGGGTTTTCCTAATATCTTGCTCAGAAAGTTTTGGCCTAAGCCACTAATTCGTGGACCCTGAAAAATGCTTTCTTGAGAAATGTTTCTCTAAATTGCTTCACTTAGTAAAACGTTCCTGGATACCTGACTGAACAAATCTGACATTGACAAAACGTGTGCTCTTAATTTTACGACTGAGCTAGCCATAGACTTAATCTATTATTTAGCACGATTTCATCAGATTTCATTGATATAATTTAGGGGAAAATACATGTGCACTGGATAGGAGAACTAAAATAAACCCTTATGAACAAGTTTTTAAAGTTGATCTGAAAACTTAGGCGACAGGAAAAATTTGTCTGCCGATTCATGTACCATAAGTTGTCTATGGTGTTCTCCATACTGTTCATCTGTGTGTGCCTGTGTTTATGCAAAAATTCGAACGGCTGTGTGTCTAAGTGAGACATGGAGGTCTGGCAGAGAAATCCCTCTGTTTAAATACTATATCCCTGTCTAAACAACTACTTCATTTCAGCCTGCAGAGTAATCCCTGCACTCACTCAGCTAAAGCTAATTCAGGATGCTCAAAGGAGATTTCTCTCACCCTCCACCACCCATTCTCTCGCTTTCCCTCACCTTTGATGGCATTATTGGATCCCCAGATCATTGGATCCTTACTTTACAAGATTTCTCTCTTATTTCAACAAGGAGATAAAGAATAGACGGATGGATGGATAGATCAAGAAAGATATATATATGTATAATAATAATTAGATACCATACCCCAAAATGGTGTACTCAGTCCAATGGAATTGTTTGTGAGGCACACACATTTAAAAAAAAAAAAAGTTTCTAGTTGCTGGGTTTACTTCCGGGGTATGGGGCCCAATGAATATATCCCAGATTTTTAAATAGCTCTTCTCAGCTCAAGGGAAGTTTTAAAAATCCAAATGATATCTTACCAATGATGTTACATACTTAAATACAGTCATGTACTTAACATGAAGTTAGGTAGGTTAGGTTTAGGCAAGTAAAGTTACTGTGGTTAGGTTTAAGAAAAGAAACCTGGTTGGGCTTTTTTTAGGTTTAGGCATGTAAAGTTGCATAGGAAGGTCCTGTTGTACTTCCATCACTGGGTTGCATAGTCACATGATCGCACCCTTCCCAAATGCGTGGGTTGTTGGATAACTGACTCATGATTACACTGGATATATATGCATTTTGGTACATTACTTTTTTGTAACAAAACATACAAACTGCATTAGTATAGCCAGTCTATCTGCAGTGTTTTAATGTTTGGTGTATGGCGAAACTGCTTTTTTGGGTTGAAGGGGATTTTTTTGCTGCAGTACTGTGAGTAGCTACTCGGAAAAATTGGAATCAGGGCTAAGTGGCGTTCCTGGAGGTTTTGGTTTAAAAAAACCAACAACATTAGCTGTTGGTTAGAAATGGAAAATGAACAGCAGTCTCTCATGTTTTGTTGACTCATCCATCCACCACAGCCTCCTCCCAACTTTGCAGCATAATAACAGCATCATGTGACTACTTTGCTCCCATCATAATAAATGTGGCTGGCAAAGGGCTTCATGACATGTCTTTTATTTTTTGGAAGGGACGACTGAAGCTTTTCTTGGTGGGACAGTCAACTTTTCTGATAAGTCTTATAGACTCAGAACAAAAAACAAAACAAATCAAAACAACGTAATTTTACTTGCAGCTTGATAAATGGTGATGAGAAAAAAAGAAAACTTTGAGACATGATAATTTGCACCGGAAGCAAATGTAATTAACCCCATCTTTAGAAAATCCTTGTCATATCTAAAACAACTAAAGACAAGGTTGTGTTGCTTGCAGTTTGCAGACTGAAATATTTTGCCTTGCCCTGAGAATGACAGAGTACACATTATGGTTTAATTGAGGGCCCCTCAGTGGAGGATTGAATCTAGACATATTTGCATCCTTTGCCACAGCTTAGTTTGTCTTTACCTGCCTTTGAAAAAATGTCACTTATTTTCAAAAAAAAGGGGGAAAATTGTATGTCATTTAGAAACTTTGGCTTTGGTGTTGATTCTTTCTTTTCCCTCGAAACCTACATGATTCTTCTTATATTCCTCCTCTCTATCTGGAACTCTTTTCTTTGCCTGGCACCCTCTCTCCCTCTGTGCCACCCCGGTTCTTGGCGGTAGCCCTGCTTGCTGTCTCATCCATCTGTTTCCATTCATTAGGACAGGATTCGCTTCTCTGCTCTTCTGACACCTTTTCACATCGGGCTGCACAATGTAATTAAACAGGATTGGGAGGAATGATTTCAGAGCTGCAGCTAGCTCCTTCCTCTTCCATCTACTTTAACTCTGCCTCGTTTGTTCTCAAAGGGTGAGGACAGCACTGTGCTACTTTGTTGAGGTTCTGTAAACTGTTGTCATTTAGTGTTCTTTACATGTGGCACACTTTTTGTGGCATAGGACACATGATCCTGTTGTCCGGCCACTTCACTTCTTAAGTTTATTTGCATTTTAGGGGGTCTTGATATCGGTTTATTCCAAAGAAGGCAAACAGCTCTTCATTATTGTTTCCTTACTAAATATAGTTAGCTTCATAAAGAAGTAAGGAATGGAATGTGGGTTGATTACTCTTTTGGTACAGTAAAAGATCTGATACATTGTTTGCCTCACATTTGTATTTAGATTGCTGTATTGTTGTTCTAAATTACATTGGGACTTGCAACCTAATTAATGGGTGTTAGGGATAATAGGGGCAGCATTTAACTACTTTGACAATATGGAAACAACAGTTTATTAAAACACCTACAAATCAGCAGTCCGCCCACGCAGGTGTTTTCAGTTATTTTGCCTGATTAGTGCTCTTCTCATGACTGTGTGGGCATGTACATACACTGAATAATTAGCATCTCCCTTACTGTTTTGTTTTGATGCAGCTGTTGCTAAAGTGTTGCCCCCTTTAGGGCCGGACAACTTACAGCTTACTTATTGTTATTAGTATTTAGTTGAGTGCAAAGAGTTAAGTGACGACGGATAAAGCTTCACACAACATTTACCGTAGCAGACGTCTGATAACCAATAACAGGAAAAATTGTGTCACTATCTCTTGTCTTTGCTTTCTATTCTATTTTTTTTTCATGTCTGCCTTGCAAATTGGGGTGACCATGGCTGAAATAGGCAAAATGGGCAACT